>NC_139347.1:83147979-83155479 GCF_055883805.1 Amblyomma maculatum
TGGCTGTCCGCCCACCAACTTTCGCCACTGGCGGTCCAGCGCGGCCCGCATGTCTCCACTCGTGGCGGTCGCTGCTGGGGCCATGGGCGAGAAACGCTCGTCGTCCAGCACGTGTACGGAGTCGGACACTTTGAGCGCCGAGAGGGGCTGCGGCCGCGGGCCGGGGACCTCGCCCGGCACGTACACGGGCTCCAGCGCCGACCGATCGTGCACCACAAACGCGTCCAGGTACACGCTCTTCATGAGCAGGTACGACAGTCCTGAGGTAGAGAGAAAGCGGAAAATGAGAGGGGACTAACTTGTAAATCCCACCGAGACGCTTGGCGAAAAATTATGTGCGAGTTTGGAAAACTGCACAGGCCTCTCCAGCAGTAACAGAGACGCTCGAAAGAAGGATCAACGAAACAGGCATTTTCATTTATCAATGGCTAACCTAGACATGCAATGTTATTGCCTAAAACCGTATAGACCTCGTCAACTTTGACTGAAGTTCTAGAGAGAGTAGTCTACCATACGTGCTTCTGCATTTATGGTTAACTATATGTGTGGCGATATGAGCTAGCATAAGGAAATGTACAGACTTCCCCAGCTTAAACACTGAAACACTCAAGCGAAAAGTCGACAATACATCCGCTTGCATTTGCCAATAACTTAATGCGACATCAGCAAGTTTCAATTTTAATGTAGCGAGATGTTTTCGCGATACATTGCGAGGCTTTGTGCGAGGATAGTGTTTTCAGCGGTTGCTTTCTTCATTATCTGCAATAATTTTGTGGTGCAGGCAAAGACCTACAATAATCATTGACTACTTTTCTTGTCTGTGCCACCGCCCCAAACACTGACGCAATGATTCCTAACTCACATGACTTACTAGCCCACCTCTATTGTTTAAATATTTTGCATGGTGATGGGTGAGTGGTCAGGAAAAACATCTAGACAATCGAAACAATAGCCGGTGCTGCATTTTAAGGAGAAAGCCTTTAATGGCTCATGCTGTCGTGGACAAAATGTGTCCCGCTTTTGCCGCATTCTGATTGGCCGAGGCGTGATGACGTCATAGAGGTCTCGACCAATCACAGAGCACCACAGTATGCGCGAATGCGTGCCTTATATGGCCATATGTCAATCAATGATCAATTACTAATTAATGAAGTAGTTACCATTGATTACTAAATAAGTAATTCGTCAATGAACTAATTAACTATGATTATTAATTAGTTCCATTTGCGCAGCAGAATGCGGCACTCAGGGTTTCGCCTTTCACTACTATGGTCGCTAAAGTCCCTCGTAATTTTTTTTTATTCATCTGGGAATTGAAATATTGGTGAGGTTATGCACAAGCTCTGGAGTGTTTTGGCCACCGTATAGTTAACCTCTTTCCAATGCTAATCATATCCTCAGCCCCACCACCTTTGCCTTTCTCTCGAAATTAACCTTTCTCCTTTTAAAAGCAGAATTACTGGCACCGTGAGTAGCATCGTCAAGTGTCACACAAAATCCAGTGAAAGCCAAGAATGGAGCAGTAGAGGTCCCTCAAGGGGAGTCCTTCAGCTAATTACGTCGACCAGTTGTCATGACACCGTAGTTAACCCGGCTAAGCCGCGGCGAACATCTTCCACATCCTGCGTTGTCATCTAGCAGGACAAAGGGGTTATTCTGAATGTTATGCAATTTATCGACGTGACTGGCTGCGGGGGGTCCTTAGAGCGGCAAAAAGTTCTTTTTTTTTTTTACTTGTATCCGAATATAGAGAAGCAGGTCGCACGCGTCGACTCCTTAGTTGACCAATTTTCGCGCGTGATTGTCTCAGTAGTGTGCAGAGTGCTGTTAGCCTACGCAGTGGCTATATTGCGCTAGTATGCGAGTAAAGAACAATTACCTTTCTTTTTGTGGTACTCCGCAGGATTTGAAGTTTCGTTTTTGGCAATATCGATGTTTGTGAGCACATGATGCGTCTGAAAAGAAATCACTGTTCGTGAGCTAGGGTGCCGAAAACGATCTGGCGTGTAATCGGCAAGCTTGCTTTTCTGTAAGGCTGGTCAGTATTGCACCAGAAACACCCTCTTCAGTGGCATGGATAACCGCGTTGTTCGACATTCTGTCCATTTCATTTATGAGTGCCCTGCCACCACGATTGTCATTCATCGTATTGACTGACTGTCTGTTTATTTTTATTTTTTCACTTTTCCTTATAAAGCATAGTACACGCGAAACTACAGCGAAAAATGTCAATTTACAAATTCAGCTACGTCTGCCGGCTGGGAAAAACATGTGTCGTAAAAAAAAAAAAAAAATGGCTCTGGTTTAGCTCTGGTTAACCCAGTTGAATTTTGAAAGCAACGGCGGAAGCTTCTTTTGCCTGCTACGTTATTCCCCTATCACGCCCTATCAGTGTAAAGTGCTACATTATTGGGGACACTTAAGCTCATCTTTTAAGGGTATGACGCGAGAGCGTAAGCTACCAGCCCACACATAAAGTCACGTTTCAACCAAGCCGTATGGATGTGCCTGCGTGTCGTAGGGGTAACGAGAATGCATATGGTTCAGGCAGGCTGATTCTGATATCACCCTCCCATATGAAAGAAGTGACCCGTGTTGGCAGCTGCTGCCCGTGGCATAGGAGTAACAAATTCAAATGTCATGGCAGGCTGAATGTAATGGGTTGGGTTTGGTTTATGGGGTTTAACGTCCCAAAGTGACTCAGGCTATGAGAGACGCCGTAGTGGAGGGCTCCGGAAACTTCGACCACCTGGGGCTCTTTAACGTGCACTGACATGTCACCCTCTCACATGACAGTAGAGGCCCGAGTGAGCGCTCTTGCTGAGTACACGCTCGCCCGAAATACGTCGCTCACTAGCCTATCATCATCACTACTATCATTCCCACGCTAAATAAGGAGAATTAAGCGGTGCTATTTACGGTCCCGGGCGTGGCTGCAACTAATGGACATTTACGACGAAAGTGACTTTCAGCCTGACTGGTTTCGCTAGTGACACGGTGTTTATCTTTGCCTGCGTTTTAGTTGTGTTTTCTGTTGTGCAGCTCAGCAACGGCTAAGTACTGTGTAAATAGTCTGCGTACATAGCCTTTTCTATACATAACCGTATGTAATAAATACCATGTCTAAAAAAAAAAAAAAAAAAAAAAGGGTCCCGGGCGTGGTTCAGTTGGTTGAAGCGCTCAGCTGCGGATCCGAGTATCCGAGGGATGGAGATTCGATTCCCGCTGGATTTTTTTTTTCTGCTTTTTTTTTCTTTTTTTTTATGAGGAGAGCGTAGCGCGGCATGACGGGCCCCGGGCTACCGTAAGCACGGTGCTACCTAGCGTAGTATCGCTTTCGCAATAATATTATTTATAATAATCTTTTCGTCCTCCTTACAGCCCAGAACGATCAGGCAGAATCCTTGCTTCTGTCATTTCTTCAGTGTTTCTTGAGAATTTTGTTTATTTACCGTCCGAAGGCCTGTCGCTTCCTCTCTGTTGTGGGCCAGTGGAATATCGTATGAACAGGCTTCAAAATCATGCATACGTTTTCCGAAGAAGTGCCGCTTACCAGGTGTCACTGGCCAGACAGGAAAGCAATAGCAATAAACTGACAATCACTAGCCCTTACAATGAGCGAAAATCAGCTGTTTGTCAATGCACTGTATAGCTCATTTGGCTCCAGTGGTGACAGCATCAATAAATGATATATTTAAGGGCAAATATAAGCCTACTCTCGGCCACGAATGGTGCTTTGTTTCATCTTTTTGTTAAGCTAAATGTTTTATTCCTTTATCTTCACTTCCATGCAACAATTTTCAATTATGTTTTTTTTTCAGCCTATGCTTTCTTTTGAGAAAGAGGCTCGAGGTTTTTAAGAAGCTCCGCGTTGAGCGGCATGTTAGATGAATAACAAGCAGGCGAGAATTTGTGGCTCCTATAGTTTAGAGACATCTCATTTTAATTGTTACTCAAGGAAAGGACACCGCCGAATCCTATGCTTATAAGTATCTGTGAGAAAAGCGAAACATTTGTGTGCACAGTTCTCTCCCGCTTCTTCTCCGCCGTTTTCCTTTTTTTTTTTCTCTCTCTGTTTAACATTGCTTCTCTCAACTACGACCAGACAAAATTAGCTATATTGAGAGACATTCTTGTGTCGTCGTCGTTACATAACTACCTGTTCCGCCAGCGCTGGCATCGAGGATAGTAGAGATTCCAGGCTAGTTTTATAACTATCCTATAGAAAGACAGCGCCTTTGCATATAACTATGCGACTTTATTTTCTTTATTGTATTCCACCAAAGGTTCAGAATTTTATTATATAAAAAAAAGCAATCACAGCCTTGTTTACTTGACAACTAGGCTTTCAGGCAGTGAAAATTATGCTTTGTTCAGCTTTGTTCCACTTATTAATAAAATGTGTTTTCCAGCAGAATAATATGTGAGAGCTACCTCCAGTTTTATATAAGTCGCGAGTCTATGGCTACCTGTCTTGAGCAAATCCTCAAAAGAAGAGAAGCTATTTATAGCATCTCATTATTTGTTTGGCAGAAGGGGAACAATGAAGCAATGGCGAAAGTTCCTGTGCGGGTACTGAACAATATTAAATCACAAGAGAATACCACTGCCCTTTGTCACCTACTTAACGTATCTATTTCATACTCAACTCGCTGGCACTGTATTTTCGACGTTGAACCGGTTAGGCGATCAAGGGATCGATTAATACAATTGATTATACGATTGGCGATACAGAAGGGAAAGCAGCAAGAAGCGCTAAAGTATTCGACGGCAGTGTTCTTTACGCAGAGTTCGCTCCGTTTTTGAAGAACGCTTTTTGATGCTCGAACACGGAACCACGAAGGCGAAACAACAACGCGGCACCGAGGTGCAGTTCCTGCCTTCCATCACAAAGCCCGTGTAAAGAACAATCGATCTGACAGTTTTCTCAGAAGATGTAAACAACACAAACAAAAGAAATATAGGAGCGACAGTGCCAAGTTCGAGCGCTATTTTTACAACAGGAGTGGAGGTGGAACAACGCACGGATGACAATAAGGAGCCTGTAAGGGCAAGAGGGCGAGACATGTGCATTCTACAGGCGGCACGGTTTCGGTCTATATACAGAACCAACTGCCTCTGTTCGCCGCGAAAGAGGTATATTTAGAGGGCCGTTGTTGCCATATTTGGCAAGACTCTGTTTGCATGCCACGCAATCATAGCAATGACGTCACGAAATCCGCGCTCAGTGCCAGCGAATCGCTCTTCGACACGTTCACTCTACGGAACGCGCTCCTTTCTCTTTGCAGGTAGCACGCAAGCCGGGTCGGTCGATTGGACCTAACATCGATGGCATGTGTCGAAAGCATTTAGCCGTTCTTTTGTGCGTTGTTTATTTTGTTGATATCGGCCGACTTTATGGCATAAACACCTTGCGCTCCCCTTTGTTGCTGGAGGTCGTATGCGCGTGGGGTCATCGTCAGCGGACTTCGATTGAGCGAGGTTATCATTCCTGGCTGTGTTTACGCGCAGATATTTATGATGCTACGATGGGTCCTCAAGGTCAATCGTTTGTGTATCGAAAGAGGTGAATTCTCCGCATAGATGATGTTTCTCGCTTACTCGATACTGACTAAAAACGTTACACTGTGAAGTAGTGATCGAGGATTGTGCCGCTATTCATAGAGCGGAAAGCAAGAAAAGTTAGCCTTCAGAGTTGGTCTTAATACTTTGAATTTGCTGAAACTACCGAATGAATTTGATATATTTAAATTAAAAACGCATCCATATTCAGTTCTTCGACAATGAGTTACATGTCATGCACTACGGCGCACGCAGATGAGTCATGTATCATGACAGAAAGATATCCCTGATATCCAGTCTATGTTTTTTTCTGTCCTTTAAACCTTTGAGACCTGTCTTTGCTTCGTGGATTGTTTTCTAGCGGGGGGGAGGATTACTTGAAAGTGGGAAAATACACGGGTGACAACCAGGGGTCGATAGGGTCAGCAGGGCGAGGTGTGTGCAAGATAAAGTTTACGCTGATCGCTCAAAAAAAAAAAAAAAAAATGCGTGAAAACGCACTGCTTGTTATTTGCACTCAAGCATGTTGTCAATGCTTTGACAAGTGAAATTGCTATGTTTGCATAGGTAAGGATCCCATTCACCTCGAAGCCAGGGTTAGCACTATTTACTGCGCCCTTTTCTCGGTTTGTGAAAACTTTTTTTTTTAATTATTAATATTAAATAGATTTCAAGGTCGCTGAACTTATTACCATTGCAGCGTTCAAAACTTCACAGAACTTTTTCTATTCACGCTGCATTTTATTATCGTTTTCGTTCCTACTCAGTGACACCATTGATCTGCATGTCTTCTGATTTGCATTCTTGTGCCTTACGTTTGTCGGGTGCATTAAATGTTTGCCTTAATTTTAGTCATACGTCTTAAAGTTTTTTATTTGTGATTTTATCGTCCGGCTTATAAAAGGAATGGAATTGAAATTGAATTCGAAATGACTCACTAAAAGGCACCGCAGGGCTGACCGGAAATAGGTCGATTGGTCCTTTCCGCCAAAAAACCACTCTTTGCACCTGCACTGGAACGGTGCGCTGATTGTGCGGGCTGAAAGTAAAAAAAAAAAAAAAAAAAGAAGAAGATGATGCGGGGGTATTTATGTGAAGATTTAACCGGCGATGTGATGTGGGGTGCATGTTGGTTAACTTTGGGGTGAACAAAGTTAATTGCACTGTCACAATAGTTAGAGTGCGTATAAGTATTTTTACCCATGTTCACATGACCGGCACCAAAGTTTACAGCTGCGAAGTAACATTTTTATTTTGTTACTAACAATGTGGTACAAGCAATATTAGCACAAATGAAGGATGAGATTCGAAATTGGTGATCTGTATCTGCCATAGAGTTTCTTACTCTTACCTAGAGGGAAAGCTGTGCTGCCGTCTATGGGAGTTTCCAGACGGCCAGTTCAGCCACCATGGGCGCTCAAAGCATCATGGGCCGGAGAGCTACCGAGTGCAGAACTACAACTTTTGGCCAAAACTAATGCAAAGATAAGCGTTGTTCTACCGTAAATAACGTCCTAAGATTAAATATTGTGACTATAAATTGCAAAAAGAGAGAGAAACAGCATGTCAGTGTGATATTTATCCAATATAAGCGATGGCTCTTTCTCCTATTGGCTTAGTTTTGAGCAGCACAAATACCAATATTTCGCATTTAATAGGCAAAATTTGAAATAAAAAACGTTACAAAAATATTTGTGCTTGTGCAATCACTGAAGGAAGTTTTTAGAGGCATTTCGGGAAACAAAAACCTTTTATTGGCGACGTCTGCTTTTGCGCCTTCGCTACTATGGCTTTCGCGGTCTATGTACGCACCTTCAGATGATGATGATGACGAAAAGAAACATCGCAGTAACGCCACTCCACGTACCCGAGAAAAACCGACTGTCCCGCAACAAGTAGCACACCGGCCCATGATTCTTAGCGCGCCCATGGTGGCTG
>NC_139347.1:83160479-83376611 GCF_055883805.1 Amblyomma maculatum
AGATTATATTGTATTGAGCGCCCCTAAAGCCGCATGTCTGATGAGTTCCGATCAAATTAGACTTCTCGAACTGCAGCCTATTTGAGATAATTTTAGCGAAAATCTTATAATCAACATTCGAAAGCGTGATATGTCTAAAGCCATGTACAAAATGGATGTTTTCCTTATTAGTTTGATATTAACACAATATCTCTTTTTATAAAGGATTGTGGCAGCAATCCCACATCAATACCGTTCTCAAAAATATTTGTCGTAGCTATCGCCGCAGCTGATCGCCCCGCATACAGACTGTGGTACACTGACGCTCTCGTGCTGTGCATTGCACTTTGAGCGTCTCTCATTGCCTTGGTCGCTTTGGAACGTTAAATCCCGCTAAATAAACCATTGCACGCTGTCACCTTCATTAGCTTTCATCTGTGAGCAAAAGGTTTCGTACGCAGTAGTAGGTTTAAGTTAGTTAAAAGCATACTTTTTTTTTCTTCGCGTGCCGGACGTCTGTACTGGGTATTGGTATCAAACGATTATTCTAATTGTGTAGAAGAGCTCGAAAAAACGACAAGGACGAAGGAAGACAACAAGACGAGCGCTGCTATACTCACACTGTCAGCCTTGCCTGCGCACCAAACAAACATGCGGCAAAGAAACACGTTTAATGGAAATAAGCTATGCGCAGGTCGAAAGCAAGACGTCCACAGCACCGAAAACAGATGAGCAGAAATGCGTCATCGTATTTCGATAAAGTACTTTGTTGGCAGTATTTAATGCTCCATACGGAATATAATCCAATAATAAAATATATGTAGAGAGGGTGTATTATTTTCTCCTTGCATGTACTTGAGTCTGGCATTTAAATTCAACTGTTAACTCGCTAATCTAGTACGTGGATTCCTGTGTGGATTGAGTTTTTGCTGACTGGCATATATGCTAAACTGTTGAACGAATAATAATGTAGTGGTATAGTATGAAGAACTTTAAGTCTCATCTGCGGACGGCATGTGCAGTTGGAATTAGCAATCTCAACAAGCAAAATCACATTCCTACCTGTCAAGAAGAGTGTATCCTGCACATAAATTGGCATGAAAACTTTCCGAGACCCTTGTAAATAAGCCGCGCCATGTTTCATGTTAGAAAGCGATCAGATGTAGTGCCTGGTTCGAATATTTAACGCGATAGCTTTATAGTGTTCCGTTCAGCACCAGCGGATTGTCGAAACAGTCTAGATTGGTCGAGAGGGTCGTGACGTCACATGGAAGCAAGTAAGACCGTAGCATTGTTCGAACATCAGTATGACATTTAAGAAAGTGAAGCGAGCTAATTCTGCTGAAGAATAACTTATACCGAGATAGGAATCGGCAAGTCAGGCCATTTCACCCCTATTCATCAAAACTTCTTCGTTCGACGTTGGTTATTTCGTTTGGCGTGGTTAAAAGAAGGCGTTGCGTGTCGTACGGCAATTTCAAAAAAGAATATATACGTGCGCCAATTGACACACAGAGCGATATGCATTTATTTTTTTATTTCTGCTCTTGCTATGTTCTGCCTTACAAGAGCTTTCTTTTTTTTTTTTTTTTTTCCAATAAAAGTCGTCTCTTCGTGATCGGGAGATTGTATTCCGTCGAGGCAAGCGAACTTCACTTTTTCCTCACTGTTCCCTTCAGGGTTCCTCTTTTTTTTATGCGCAACTATCCTTCAGTACCCAATCTGTGCAACTGCTCTGTGATCTAGTAGAACTGTTCGCATCGTGGGTTTAAGTGTGCCGCATTTGGTAGTTCGAAATAAACACAGTGAAGGCGTGGCAGCTTGCATAGTGCACTTTTATCTTTTCAGTTTGCAGTTTCTCGAAATTGATCGTTTTATTTTCATCTAATAATGATTAGAGTTGGCCCAGATAAAAAAAGCGGAAACGATCTCCTCGTGAAAATTCTAATAAACAGGCATATTTTCGCCGAGACTCATCTGGCGCCTATGCACTCTATCACAGAATCACTCTGGTTGAGGGTGCGCTTAGCACGCAATAAAACAATTGGTCTTTAGGCACAGCGCAGCTTAGAGTGCGCCATTCGGCCGCCATTTGGCATTCCCCAACGCAGCAGCTTTGCACTTGGCCCGCGAAAATAGTAATTATTTGTTACCGCTCTCTTAATCCGCCTGTTTCGTCTGAGACTCCATGCAGCCTGCGCAAGGGTTTCTATCGGCTTTTGAAGCACTGCACGACAGGCAACCCTCGGGGTTTTGAGCAAGAGACTGCAGATTAAGGGCGCGATTAAGCACTGCTTACCTCAGATAAATGTGTCGCAGTTTTTATGGTATATAGTTAACAAAAGGAAATAAAGTTGCGCAATAAGTAGAAGAAGAAAAAGGCGTGAGGACAGGACAGAGCACAAACTTCCAACTGGTTTTATTTGGAAAACTGTACCTACCATATATAGAAAAGTGAAATCAGATATCAAAGTGATCCAAGATAAACACGTGTTCACACAACCAGCAAAGACCCACTGACAAGCAGGGCGAAAACTGCCTAAATCTCGGATTATCACGGAGGCCAAATGTTGCTGCAGTACTATGAAGGCCGAATGATAAAAGCAAGGTTATACCAGCAAATGCAAAGACAGACAAACGCACATGCATGACTGCGCGCGCACAAACAACGAACACTCACACAGACACACCAAACACACAAATAGACAATCAACGTAATAACGCATTTCTATGACAAATTCAAGTCAGCCCTAAAAACAAAGTAAAATATGCAGTCACAAATTAAAACCGATAAAACAGCCAAAGGCTAAAAACATGAGTGAATAAAATTGATTTCCTAGGTAAAAGCCGCGTCAGTCATAAAAATCAGCAAAAAACGAATAGAATGTACCAGCAAGTGAAACAGCAGAACACACATGTCCTAAAAAGGCTAGCTCTTTATCTAGGATTGTTAAAGAGGTTGAGCTAATACATTTTTCACCGCTTTTCGTTATTAGAAAGACCTCAATGATCTCTCTCTGCACTTTGGTTTTGCCACATGCGAGAATACACAGGCTTGCATTTATGACAGACAATATGGTCATACAGGTTGCCAGTTTTGTAACTTTCCACATTCCTCTTATGTTCAATGATTCGGTCGTTGACGCATCTACTCGTCTGTCCTATGTAGGTGCACCCACAAGTGAGAGGCAGGCTGTACGCAACATTGGTGGAGCATTCGGTGAATGATGTAACTGTGCTCTTTTCCACGCCTACAAAGCTGTCCAGTGTCTGTACCGTTCTGGCCAAGAAATGTGAGCGTTGCGAAAAGAAGCATGGCACTAGGTTCACAGAATGCTCCACCAATGTTATGTACAGCCTGCCTCTTACTTGTGGGTGCACATGCATAGGACAGACGGGTAGATGCGTCAACGACCGAATCATTGAACATAAGAGGGATATGGAAAGTTACGAAACAGGCAACCTGTATGACCATATTGTCTGTCATAAATGCAAGCCTGTGTATGAGGGCACTATTATTCTCGCACGTGGCAAAACCAAAGTGCACAGAAAGATCACTGAGGCCTTTCTAATAATGAAAAGTGGTGAAAAATGTATCAGCTCAACCTCTTTAACTCTCCTATATAAAGAGCTAGCCTTTTTAGGACATGCGTGATCTGCTGTTTCACTTGCTGTTCTACTTGTTTTTTAATTATTTTTATGATGGACGCGGCTTTTGCCTAAGAAATCGATTTTATTCACAGATGTTTTTAGCCTTTTGGCTGTTTTATCGGTTTTAGTTTGTGACTACATATTTTACTTTAATTTAGGTCTGACTTGGCTTTGCCATAGAAATGCATTATTACGTTGATTGTCTATTTGTGTGTCTCTGTGTGAGTGTTCGTTGTTCGTGCGAGCGCAGTCTTGCATGTGGGTTTCTGTCTGTCTTTGCATTTGCTGGTATAACCTTGCCTTTATCATTCGGCCTTCTTAGTACTGCAGCAGCGTTTGGCCTCAGTGATAATCTGAGATTTAGGCAGTTTTTGCCCCGCTTGCCAGTGGGTCTTTGCTGGTTGTGTGAACACGTGTTTATCTTCGATCACTTCGATCACTTTGATATCCGAGTTCACTTTTCTATATATGTAGGTACAGTTTCCCAAATAAAAACAGTTGGAAGTTTGCGCTCTGTCCTGTTCTCACGCCTTTTTCTTCTTCTACTTATCGCGTAAGTCTATTTCCTTTTGCTAATATGGAACCAACTTGCCCAGAAGAAAGTACTTATATAGTTAAGGAGCGCGTGTAGCAGAAAAGCCAGCATCGATGGCTTCGAACGTTGAAATCTTCGATTGATCGGCAAGGTCATGCACAGCTAGATACCCTCGAGCGGGTAAACGTGACGTCATGCGTGGAATTAATACACGAAATACAATGCGAATATAACGCGGCTACATGTCTCAAATGATTTCTGTTAAAAGTAGTCGATTTCGCTTTATTTTAGGTTGTAGGTGGGATACATTATTTTAAATTATAAGCAGAATTCGAACCCACAACTTTGCTTTAACGGCCAGAGGCGCTATCGACCAGTTCACCAGCGAGGCCTGTATATTCTGTATGTGTATATATGTATATATGTATTGAGGGCCTGGTCTTCTAGAGAACGGGGCCGCGAGCGAGTCACAAATTCACTGTTCGTATAAAACGCCGGTTTATTCTGGATCAACAGAAAACCTCTTTGCAACGATATAACATTGGACGCCTCTGCGATGCAAATCATGCGGTCCACGGTCGCGACAAGGTGATGCTTTGCTTAAAAAAGAAAAGGGTCGCTGTTTTACACCGCAAGACAAAACATAGCGGGCTGTGGATAGGGCGATGCGACACGGCAAAAGGGCTCCGGGTGGTACAAAATACATTGTTTCCCACATGACCGTAATTTACGTAAAAAAACAAAAAAACAAAAGAAAAATAGCTCAGGAGGCACCGCTTCCGTCTTCATTATGCTAAGGCTCCGCTCCGCAGTCCATACAAGTCATCATCATCATCATCAGCCTGATTATACCCACTGCAGGGCGAAGGCCTCTCCCATATTTCTCCACTTAACCCGGTTCTGTGCTAGCTGCATCCACTTGACCCCTGCGAACTTCTTGATCTCATCTGCCCACCTAACTTTCTGCCGCCCCCTGCTACGCTTTCCTTCCCTTGGAATCCGGTTTGTTACCCTCAGCGACCATCGGTTATCCTCTCTTCGCACTACATGTCCTGCCCATGCCCATTTCTTCTTAATTTCCTCTAGAATGTCGGTAACTTGAGTTATTTCTCTGACCCACTCTGCACGCTTCCTATCTCCTAATGTTACCCCTACCATTTTTCGTTCCATAGCCATTTGCATTGTCCTCAACTTAAGTAGAACTCTCTTGGTTAGCCTCCACGTTTCAGCCCCGTAGGTGAGTGCAGGTAAGATGCAACTGTTGTATACTTTCCTCTTGAGCGATACCGGTAAGCTGCTAGTCATAATCTGCGAGTGCTTGCCAAATGCATACAAGTAGAGCCGGCCAAATATTTAACTGCCGTGCCCGATGGCCTTCGTTTTCGTGCTCCTGCGCCTTAGGCGAACAGAACTTGCTGGATGGTCAAGATTAAGCAAGAGGTCAAGATGGATGGATGGTCAAGATTAAGCATGAGCCCTCGCTTATACTTCAATCTTTCACAGTTTAGCTCCTCTGCAACGCCCACAATCACTGAAAATGCGAGCGTCACGCACGCTAGTTAAATATTTGGACGGCTGTACATCATGATGCCTTGCATCTCTCGCGGACAGCATGGCCGCGCCCCAGCAGGGCTCCCGCCGGAATTCCCCACGGTTCTACCATTACATACCCTTACCTAGACTCGCTGCCGCGTCGAGAACACGTCACGTGCCGCGATAAGCTTCGCACATGCGCACTTGCACTGCCTCCGCGCGCTCCACGACGGGAACGGAGCGTGCGCAGTTTAAAAGGCAGAAAGAAGTGTAGGAGCCCAACAGTACATCCTGTGGTCTTTCACGTAAAGCGGTACCTTACGACTCTATGCTAATGATCACATGACTGATTGGAGTGCATCAGAGACCGCTTTTCCGCCAAGTTTTTGTACGCTCGTGTTTTTTTTTGTTTTTTTTTTTCCTTACAGTTGTCAGCCAAGCCATTCGTTGGCATTTCCCGTCCTGAATGAACTGCACGTTTTAAGGTATAATAGTGTTTGCTTTTATATTCACTCCTTATATCTACCCATTTTCGAGTTCCGCGAATGTAAAAAAATAAAAATAAAAATAAGTAATCATAATCAGATGAAAGACAATCGGAACCTCCGCTTAGGTACTGGGCCTGCACGCCTTGCAAGACTGGAACGGTACTGCCAATCTCGTTATTAAGGCAACGACGCCCGCTTTCCGGCGGCAAACACGTCTTTCCCCTTCGGCAGATAACACCGGGCGAACGCGTGGCGTCCAGGGCGGACCAGCGACTCGGCGATGTCTGTATGCAAATGTCAATGTAAGTGCGTGCATAGGTGGCGCTCGTGTATGCCGAGATGGTTCGATAGTCCGTGCCGTCCGACGTAGAGTGCATGAAGTCGCTTTCTTGGGGCTTTTTGGCATAGCTCGTCCCGTAGCTGACGTGCACGGCGCGTAGGTTCGAACAGATCGATGTAAACGGCACGTGCTTTGCTGCCTTGATGCGCTTTCCCGCCATGTATTTTGGCCTTTCCCTTTGTCATTCCGGTGTAATGCTTCTCGAATGTCACGGACCGTCCCCAAAAGCTGAGCAGCGTTGTGAATATGGGCGACAGGTACGGAATGTACGAATGTCTCAACTGCTCTGTACTCAGCTTTCTTTTCGTTTGTTTTTTTTTTCTTTTTTTACAGATTGAAAGGCTAAGGTTCTTTTTTTTTTTTTTTCGCCTGACATTGTTTCGCAGCTTTTCGATCGACGTTTGGTTCTTCTTTGTGCATTGCCTTAACTCCGCTGCTGCGGCAACGTGACAGGGAACGAGTGTTGCTGGAATTTCCTTTTCTGAACCTTGTTTCGTTCAACCGTTAGAGCAGTATATAGGTCGAGCTGGTCAGGGTCGTCCCATTGGGGAGTTTACGGGGTAGAGAACCTCTTTTATGTCTCCATCATGGTTTCCTTGTTCGGGTAGTGACATATCATTTTTTTTCTGCGATTTTGTCCCATACTTGACTGCGTAAAATGTGCGGGGAAATTTTCGCAACTTTCTCATAGTACGACACGCACACGGACGCACGCACGCACGCACGCACGCACACACACACACACACACACACACACACACACACACACACACACACACACACACACACACACACACACACACACACACACACGCGCGCGCGCGCGCGCGCGCGCGCGCACGCACGCACGCACGCACCTTGCCGTGTGCTAGCATCGAGACTGGATTGTTGCCAAGAAAATATCATCAAGGTGCTATGCTTGAAATTGACAGCAGCGACATCTTCGAAAATTATGTTACGAACAGCGTCCAACTCGAACAAGAGCCCTGAACGAACGCTATCGTGAGAGTATGTGATCGGGGCCATCTTGCCTGATGATCAGCCATGATCTCCACCCATTCCCTTCAGGGCGATAGGGCCCGATTAGCGTTTAAGAAATTTTAGCATTGTTTAGCACGGTGCGTTTGAGGAGAGGGGGGGGGGGGGAGACTTTTAAATTGGATTTTCAAGGCTAGCGGTAGAATAGCCGCAACAAAAGCAGTGGTTGCAGTATTCTTCCAGCAGTCTTGTAAACGATCGAAGCCAGCTTGCATTTTTCTCAGTACTGTGTGTGCATGTATATATACATAGGCTTATGTACTTTTTTCTTCAAGTCTACTCTATGCAGAGTGTTGAAATTTTTCATGGAAGTACAAATTAGGTTACATAACCACGAATAGGATTAATACTTTAATAAAAAAATATATATTCATTGCGTTTTTTTTTTCTTCCTCGGTGCATTAAAATTGCTAACCACAATGTTTTTTAGTCACAAAGAGAAAAATTTTGACTTAGGCTATATATTCTCCTGATGCTTACGTAAAAGGCTGACATATATGGGAAATTTTATTCGCGCACATTCCATAAGCTCCGAAAAAAAAGTTTCACAAGCGTCCAAACTGCCATTTGGATAAAAATGGAGTCAAATCCTCTGAAACTCGCCACCTTTCCAGTCAGCGAGGCCACGCACACACACAAAAAAAGATGAAAATAGCTTTTCTGAAGTTGCTAAATCCTCAGTGTGTAATATACTTTATCAAAAAAAAAAAAAAGAAATGCCGACTAGCAGGCTTTTCAATCCTGTTTATAAACACCTTTCCCCTCGACGCCACCATAAAAATTTTCTGAAATACATTTTAGAGGTCACGAAAGCCCAAGGAAAACTTTTTATGAAAGCTAAATCAATGCGTTGTGTTAAGCATGGCGACAACGAGTTCGGCACGGGAGCTGTCGCTTTGACCACCGAGGCAAGAAATCACGACCGAAAGAGGAGGAATGGTCAAGAACGGCGACGGCGAGACGCAACTTGAAGCAGCCATCCCAAAAGAGCCGGAAAGGAACGCGGGGTTGTTCGGCCAGTCATCAACAGCGGTCAACGAGAGGACAATCGAAAAAAAAAAAAAAGGCTCGACTGGCTCCACACGGGTCGGTACACTCAAGGCGGACGCACGGGCAGCGAAAGAATTTAAAAGGATCGCTTTTGACTACGTTTCTCATCATTTCTACGAAGGACTCTGAATCAAAAGAATATCGCTGTGGACTTTGCCGTCTAGACGACCATGACATTACGTCCAAAGACTGTCCAGTAAAGCACCGCACCACAGAGAAACGCAACATGCGCTCCCAGAAACATCGCGTGAAGCCAACATTGGAGTCACCAAATGACCCCTTGTCAACGTCGAACTGCTTTTCACTGCTTTAACTTAACGAAGTTGAGACCACTACAAAGCCTGCTGTAATTGAAGGTTCCTCCACGACACGAACATATGATCAAGCATTGCGACACGGCAAAGCACGCTCCACTAGAAGGCCCCAAAACTCGGACCTCGCTGATGAACCTACAGACGAAATTTTCGAATTGGACAAACAGCTTACAGTTCTGCAGGAGCATGTTCAACGCCTCTCTCAAAGACGATCCTTGCTTGCACGATCGTCCATTCGCCCTTTTGATCATCCTCCTACTACGTCTCAATTACCTGGTCACAGTTGACTTGCCCCTTGTGAACCACAAGCACCTGCCCCATTGTCTCCTGTGCAACTGCTCCATTTCGTGGCAGAGTAACTGTAAAAACTCACAAGAGGTGCTAATTGCTAACCTTCCTCCAGTTTCCTAAACATGGATGCAACATTGAAGAGCCACAGCCACGTGTTGCAATGGAACTGCCGGCGTTTCGTCTACAAGGCAGGCGAGATTCGTACACGATTGCGCATTGGTAAACTTCCTGCGTGGGCATTACTTTTACTAGAAACAAATGCTCTACCCCCCCCCCCCCCCCCCTTCTGGCTTCATTGCTACTCTTGTCCGCGCATCCCAGTCTGTCGATGCAGCGCTACGTCCAAGAGACCTGGCAAAGGGGCCATATATGTAGCCGACTGTTACACCCAAACTGAGGTTTCACTGGCGTTGTGGTGCAACAACTGGCAACAGGTAGTGGCTATGCTAGTTCGCCTCCCCCGAACCGATATAATTCTTGTCTCGTGCTACATACGTCCGTGCAGTGGTGGAGCACATAAAATACAGCTGGGTTGGATTGGGCACCTTCGTTACACATACCCGGGATGTCCTACTTTGATTGGAGGTGACTTTAATGTTCCGCATCAACTTGGGGGTTATCCCTCTTCTACTGTGCGGGGAAGTGTAGTGTTGGACGCATTTACTGATGCAGATTTTGTGCTCCTTAACTTCCCTAGGCACCGCAACACGACGTTGGGATTGCCAGACCTTACTTGGTGGTGTGGTGCACGTGCTGTTTCATGGGATCGAGACCTAGACTGTTAGTGTAGTGACCATTATTCATAACTCATTGGTTTAGACCCACATTGCCAGCGCCGCCGTAGACGTTGCTGCTTTATCACAGGGTGGGACTAGTTCAGAACGCTGCTAAACAACACCGTGCTTACAGCTATGGGTCCACAGGAAGCTTTGCGCACAGCACAAGCTGCAACTCATTTCAATTGGGTAGAGGAAAACAGACCACCTCCGGATCTACACCTTCTTCGGCTATGGGCGGCTCGTCGCATGGCGCGATTGGCGCATATTAGAGCACTCACTTTTGAACGCCGAGACACGCTACATTGGCTAACAGCAGCGGCACGCCGACATGAGAAGCGCCTTTCTCGTCAGTGATCGTAAGACTGGTGCGCATCTCTGAACGCAACGTCTACTAACTCAATCAATATGGCACACAGTCCGGTCCATGGAAATCGGCAAGCGATCATAAGACCTCGTAGGAAACGCTTGTCTAGCATCTGAACGGACTCCAAGCCAGTTTCCATCAGTGGTTGTCAGGGATTTATTTCTGAATTTCGACCACATTCCACCTCCGTTCACCAGCCCGAATAATCTCCCGTCAGAAGCGGGCTCACTTCCAAGCAAAGAGGACCTCGAAGGTATTGAAAAACATTTCACAATGGACGAGTTTATTGCAGCTGTTGACCAAACTAAACCGTGCAAAGCACCGGGACCGGATGGACTGACGTACCAAGTGTTTAAAATTATTGAGCAGCCTCCTTTAGAGTGGCTACTTGATTCCTTGAATACAGTTTGGACCTCTAGAAATGTCCCGACCCCTTGGAAACATTCTGAGATGGCGCCAATCCCTAAGCCCGGGAAGCCGAAGTTAAGCGACCTTAGCCCAATAGCGCTTACGTCCACACTTTGCAAGCTACTAGAACGCATATTAGCTATGCGCCTGTTATGGTGGCTTGAACGATACAACTGATACCATCCAGCTCAGATTGGCTTTCGCCCTCATTCGGGTACTGAGGATGGGTTGGATCACCTTTCAAGTATGGTACTACTAGGAGCAAGATCCCGCAAACTCTGGACCGTTTTAACAATGGACGTTCACAAGGCGTACGACAACGCCAGCAATTCAGCGATTCTAGCCACTCTACGCTGGCTACGTTTTCCATCTAGAGTATTTGTCAGATCATTCTTAGAAGACCGTTCCATTTCCATACGGATTGGTAAAGAACATGCTGGACACTACAGCGTAAAGAGGGGTGTACCTCAAGTATCCGCGCCGGAACCAATACTATTTAACATGGCGATTCTACCTTTGGCCTCGAAACTAGCAACCATTCCGGACATATTTTATCTGGTGTATGCAGACGGCGTAACGGCATGGTCACTACACACGGACCTAAGCCGCCAAGAATTGGGACTTCAGACCTCTCTTGACAAAACATCTCAGTGGTGTACGAAGATTGGCCTAGCGCTCTCAATAAAAAAAGACAAACTTTATGTCTATCACGAACCGATGGGGTAGACGCAGGTTTTTTACAAGCACCATTACAGCTGTCATTGAACGGGCATCTGCTCGCTACCACTTCATCGTTGCGAGTCCTTGGCGTCGAACTGCACAGTTTTGGTTGAGCAGCGCCATGGGTTAGATCTGCACGACAGAAGGCCGCTAGTACTCTGCATCTATTTCGGCGCATAGCCCAGAAAACAGGCGGCGCTTGCAGCAACATGGCTCAAACGTTAGTGCGTTCTGTATTACAGCCTCGGCTTGTCTATCAAACCCAATTTCAGCTTCTCATATTAAGAGTGGGACCACTTGGAAGCACTCAATAGAGAGAAAATGAGCGTCATCACTGGCCTCCCTCGCCTGACATCCATTCCCACTCCCCAAGCAGAGGCCCAGCTAACACTATTGATGAGCTCATCGAGCAGCGATGTGCAGCGCGCTACCTGAAGCGTCAAGCTATTAGTGCAGCGTCTCCATTAGCGCATTATTTTTATTCGTCTTGTACGCTGCTTGAAGCAACGCCTTCGGAACCTCCATGGAACCAACCACAGATGGCAAACAACCTTCCACTACGAGAAAAGCGCTGAGTTCAACATTCAGTGGTAGAAACAGAGCCCGATCATTGCACAGACACTGTAGGGGCGCTTCAAGCTCATGTAAACGCAAGCACTGACTATAAGATTTTACGAGAGGGTAATCCCAAAAGTAAGGTCTCCAAAGGGCTGCGGCCGCAGGGAAACTATTTACGTGGCTGCTTGTCATACTGCTGTGTTCATTGTTCCCCGTCTTCCAAACAAGCCATGACTCAGTGCAAAATGGACTGTCATTATTGGCATGGCAACCATTTGAAATGGGGCTCCTGTTTGTCGCTGCCGCCAGGTGCGAATTTCACGCAGTTATTCGATTTTTGAACGCAAAAGGCGTTCAACCAATCGAAACTCATCGCCAGTTGATAGAAGTGTACGGAGAGTCGTGCATGAATGTTAAAACCATCCTCGAGTGGTGTAGGGAGTTCGCAGCTAGTCGTACTGAAATTCACGACGAAGAAAGAAGCGGGAGGCCGTCGATTTCTGGTGAGATGTTCGCGAATGTTCGAATAAATGGTGCGGCAAGATCGGACAATCAGAATCGATGAACTCTGTATTTTGGTTTTTGGCATTTATAGAAGCGCTACTCATTGGATTTTTACAGCAAAATTGAGATACCGGAAGGTGTGCTCAAGATAGGTTCCGTGAATGCTCACAGACGACCATTAACGACAACGCTTTGAGTCCTCTCGCTAATTTCTACGGCGTTATGGAGATGAAAAGGGGACCTTCTTGAATTACGTTCTTACGGGTGACGAAACCTGGGCATTCCACTTTACACATGAGACCAAACAAGAATCACGTGAGTGGAAAAGAATATCTCACTCGAAGGCGCTTCACCGATGATGACAGTGAAAGATACAGCCAAACGCTTCCTCAACGGCATGTCGGCGAGCTGGTACGACATGGGCATACAAAAACTTCCCCAGCGTCCAAAAAAAAATGCATAGACTGCAACGGCGATAATGTAGAAAAGTAGAAGAAAAGTCTGCCTTTTAAGTGATTTGTAAATTGCTAAAAATATATTTTTAAAAGAACAGGAGACCTTAATTTTGAGATAACCCATACTGCCCTCATTTGTCCAATGCTTCCTGAAATACGCCAGATGTGTTCATATAAAACAGGAGCAACGCACCTTCCTTCTCTAATAGCAGAGCTCGTTGCCATTCGGGACGGTTTGTCTACATTAGCAGAAAGCTTACATGCTGCACCGCCGACCATTTTGACCTTACATACAGAATCGACTCAAGCAGTCCGAGCCTTACGGAATATTTCTAATACTTTTGACATCATCAACGATATCTGCTATATTGTACAAACATTTCCTTGTCCTGTGCGTGTGGTGTGGGCTCCCCACGCTATGCACCGTCTGACAGAAACTGATGATGCGTCCTGTTTCCGAAGGGTGACATATCCTCTGCCTATGTTAAAGTTGTCCGCAGGAGATGCCGTAGTGCCTGCGAAAGAATTTTTTCGCCACTCCACGCGTGCTTTAATTCCACCATGTGGATCAAACCTTCCCGGCGGTTTAACTCGCCGTGAGGAGGTGGCGCTGGGAAGAATCCGCGTGGGTGCTGCGTTAATGTCTGCTGTAAAATCTTCCTGGACCACCCAGACTGCTCTCTGAACTGCCCTTTCTGCCCAGCCCCTGCTACAGAGGCCACACTTGACCATTTCTTAACACCTGGTCCTGGTCTTCGCATGTTCCGCAAGGTACACCTTAGAAGCCACGCTTACCACCCTGCCAGACCGCCTGACACAAGAGTATGGACACATGGGACATACCACCTAGAGCTGTTGACATTCCACAGGCCACATGCCTGCAATCAATATATTTAGACCCTTATGCCGAAGGGCAAACTTGTGCAATAAAACGCGCAATAATAAAAAAAAAAGACTACGTTTCTTCCTCCTCTTGTTGACGGCGCGCGTCGACACCTTTGATCGCAGGTGTGCACAAAGAACGTATGGGCCCCGGCAGACACTGAGCGCTTCTTGTGCCGCGATGTACACTGCCACAACGACTTCCTCCTCACCACCAATTTCGCATTCTTTCGAAGGCGTGTCATCTGGAGTGAGAGAGTGAGTGCACGATTCTGCAGTAATCAGGACATTCCCTTATAAGATGCGACCTGTATCGCTTTCCCAAAATATCCCATAGTCATCATCACCACCACCACATCCCCTCAACTACGGGCCCGCCCTTCGCCTAGGAAAACTAGGGAAGGCAAACTCTATAAAACTGTGAGTGTGCCCGCACATTGGTATTCCTTGTTCTCAGCTGTTGTTCTCGGTTCTTGTTCGTAGTTCTGCTTCTTGTTCTAGTTCTTGTTTCTTTCCTCATACATACCAGATGTAAATAAAACCAGTCTTTTTCAAGCTCCAGCTCCGTACCGCCTTCACTCGCCAGCGCTTATCTCCTGGGTAAAACGGGCGTCGTCGTGACTGAGGAACCGTCTGGCGCGGCACCCGAACCTCACCTGTAACAACTGTCAGAAGCCTGACAAATTCTACGAAACTATTTTTTTTACGAAATAAAGCCTCACTGAACCTTAATACTACAACATTTTTTTATAGGAGATGTCAATGTTTAAAAAATGTTTATCTAGAGAAAAGGCTGTATTGCTACCCCCCCCAAAAAAGAACTTCAAGAATAGTTTGCATAGAATACATGAAGAAGGCTAATGCGTAGTCATTTGCGACCAGCATTTTTTGATGTCGTCCTTTCTTCTGTTGCATCATCATTTTCGACCTTCCGCGATTATCAGAATTATCATTAGGTGCAATTTATTTTGCCTGTTTCACAGCTAAGATGTCCAAAGCGGATATGTTAGATGATCAACTTAGCATTCTTCTCATCTCCTTAAAGGGCAACTCCGGTGGGTTTTTCGTCGTTTTTAGTTTTTGATTGCATTACATTTCTCAGTGTTTCTTGACTCCAAATCAAAAAGCCGTTTTTCAAAATTCGAAGTAGAACTGTTTTAAGAAATTAAAAACAGCAAACCGAAACCTAAACTGCTTCCATGGACAGAAACGATGTTGCAGTCGACGAAACAGTGACGCCACAATCAGTATTGAAAAAACACTCGTAAGCGCGTTGAATGCCATAATTAAAGTATCGAAATCATGAGGGAGTACTTAAAATATCTGAGATAGCCATAATACAAGCCTCAAAATTTCATGAGCACGCAGGGAGCGTGCAGTAACGTGGGCTTACTGTTTGTGACGTCACAGACCCAGTGCTGCCCGCAGAAATCGTCTGAAATGAAGCCACGAAAGCTGCGCATTTTAAAATTATGTTGCGTACAACCGAATTATCGCATGGCGGCCAAATTTTTAGAATTAGTCAGGGTGGAGAGGAGAGCCCATAGTAAAATTTTCACCAGAATATTTGAATGTCGAAAAACCACTGGAGTTGCCCTTGAAACCTCAGCGTGCGTATTTCTAGTATTCTCATCACTGATATAGCTAACAAAGATTCGTTGCGATAAATCGCATTATGTGCATATTAAATCATGATATGCGAATTAATGTAAGTAATATCTCTCTTCAATATTTTTTTTTTGCCCTCACCCCACAAAGTAAAAGCGAAGTCAAATGGTTGCAGACCGGTCTGGAGGCACGCGCAGTGACCAGAATGAAGGAAATCTTGAGGCAAGCGAAGGCCACACATGAAACGCGCTCGAGAACCAAACACGAGCTAAACACTGGCTCGTGAGAGGGGCGAATGATGGAGGCACAACTTTTAATTCACTCAACACGGTAACGCGAAGTCGTGCTCCTCTACGTATTCTCAGCCGTTGATGGAAAAGGAGCAGAACTATGCGGGAAAGAAAACGTTTCTACCACAAGCACCGCCACAGTAAAAATTCCCACCAGCCAAATTGAGTCCACTGCAGGGCAAATGCCTTCCATTACGATCCTTAATAATCCTCATCACCATCCCGCGGGGTGGCGCAGTGGCTACGGCACTCCACTACTGTGTCCAAGAATGCGGGATCGAATTCCGGCCTCGGCGACCGTTTTTCGGCGATGGTGGAAAGCTAGGCGCCCGTGTGCTATGCGATATCAGTGCACGCTAAAAAAAACCAGGTGGTCGAAATCACTCCGCAGCTCTCCACAACGGCGTCCCTCACAGCCTGAGTCGCTTTGGGACCTTAAACCCATAGACCAATCCTCATCACCCTTATGAGAAAACTTAATCCCAGGATGCAAGCTCAGATAACCTCGTTTCACTCGTCTATGGCTGTTCTATATGTGAAAGTTGCGACGCACGAATGCTGTTCAGGTTCCGGTTAAAACGTCACAATTGTCGCTTCTTTACTTCCCTCGTCTAGTCCTCATCCGCAAAGGCGCACATCCAGTAGCCTGCGCCAGTGAAACCGGGAAGAGCCACCGTCATCGCCTAAAACCTTCAGGAGCAGTAATAGGTCAATGCGAGGGCGCCGGTAGACTAATTAGAAGCCATGCTTACGGCGATAATCTTATTCACAGCATACCCTAATCCATCATATGTGACTGAATACCGCGTATATTTCCGCACCGCTCCAAGCCGTTCGATATCGATCGAGGCCCGTCTAAACAGTCAAGCTGTGA
The DNA here is from genome assembly GCF_055883805.1 of Amblyomma maculatum. Taxonomy (NCBI): domain Eukaryota; kingdom Metazoa; phylum Arthropoda; class Arachnida; order Ixodida; family Ixodidae; genus Amblyomma; species Amblyomma maculatum. Next base: position 83,177,141 of record NC_139347.1, read on the forward strand.
GCAAACAAGAAAAAAAAAAGGAAGTAGAGAAAGAAAAATATTTTTTCCGTGGCGAGGGGAGGGGGGGGGGGGGGGGGAAATGGATACCAAAGTTCTGTCTTTAATGGCATCGTGTGGCCGCGTTAATGGCTTTCGGATGCGGCTTCCCCTGCGGATCGTCATGCATTCATTTTGCTACTCAATCAATAATCCCTCACTTTATGCCTCTAATTGTCTCATGCATAGCCCTGTTCATTAGCATACTCTTTGCTCGCACTCAACATACTCATTAGCAGCGCTTTAACTAAGCCGCACAGCGCTGCTGCGTGTCTCGCTAGTGGTCGAAGCGTTCCAGAGGTATAGTGTACCAGAGGGCTCGATTCCCATCTCCCATATTAAAAGAAAAGCCCCTGTTGGTGGCTCCTGCCACGTCACGTGATCTCATGACGTCACATAACCCACTGACCAATCGATGTCCGGATATGTCAGCTGCCATCTACCACCTGCCGGAGCCATGTCCGTGAGTTTTCGCTCGCGACAACGGCCGCGCCGCGTTTTCCGTATAACGGCGCCCTTAACACTATCAAAGGAGAGGAAGAAAGAAATAGAGGCCTGGGATGCATTTGCGTAGAAAGAAATGGACATGACGACTCTCTTCGAATGTTTTAAATAACCAATAACATAGTTTATCCAGCATGGTGTTTTTACTCGTAAACACTTTTTGTCAATTCAGCTGCTGTTTAAACAAAACCAACTGTACGCATTTGACAACGCAGCATCGTTTTAGTGACAACGACAGGTCGATCACATTCTACGATAACCTAGATTCGATGTCGTGCATTCGTGGTGCAAGGACGGCATCGCCAGTTGCGGCCTCAACCTGGCGTTTAGGACCATGTGATATAGATCTTAAAGTTGAGTCTCCAGCCATTGGTTGTTCGCTCTAGTTCTGATTTTTTTTTTTTTTTTCCTGACGAATTCCTCGCGCGAAACACGAATGTCTTCGGACTTCTTTCGGCCTGGCGTGTCCTACATAGAACCAGTGCAGCAATCTCATTTCGCAACTCGTCCATGTCGCCGCAGTCACGGTTGTGGTGCTTGTAATATGCTCCTTTGATTTCCATCATTTCGTTCCTTTTAGATTTTATATACTAGAGGCTGAAAGTAGAACTTGCTAATGAAGTATCCAACCGGCAAGCTGTGCGTATTGCAAACGCCGTGAAAGTGGAATAAGTAAACTGTTTATATTTGTCAGCTATTTGTTATTAGTTGCATCTGGCCTGTACTCACCTATGGGGCTGAAACGTGGAGGCTAACCAAGAGAGTTCTACTTAAGTTGAGGACAACCCAGAGGGCTATGGAACGAAAAATGATAGGGGTAACATTAAGAGATAGAAAGCGTGCAGAGTGGGTCAGAGAAATAACTCAAGTTACCGACATTCTAGTGGAAATTAAGAAGAAGAAATGGACATGGGCAGGACATGTTGTTCGAAGAGAGGATAATCGATGGTCGCTGAGGGTAACAAACTGGATTCCAAGGGAAGGAAAGCGTAGCAGGGGGCGGCAGAAAGTTAGGTGGGCGGATGAGATTAAGAAGTTCGCAGGGGTCAAGTGGATGCAGCTAGCACAGAACCGGGTTAAGTGGAGAAATATGGGAGAGGCCTTTGCCCTGCAGTGGGTATAACCAGGCTGATGATGATGATGATGATGATGATGATGATGATGATGATGATGATGATTTGTCAGCGGCATCGAAATGTGATATATAGGTCACATATTTAGAGCCACATGTTTGCGATCACTGTGTGGAAATCTTTCGCCAACAAAACCGTTGCACATTGTTCTTCGCTCCAAAACACAAAAATGATCGCCTTGCTTCGCTGTAAAATCACTTTACATTCCCAGATTTTGAATCGGAAAGGCCATAAGTTCGAAGAAATTAAGTTATTTATTATCTAGTCAGGTTTTAAGTCTTCAAGAGGCAGAAAATATAGGGAGGCATATCTAATCCATAATTTCAGACCGTTGGAGCCAAGAGGCATAAGTATCTCAAAAGGAACATTAGAATCCCTTAAATATGTTTTCTCTGCGCCATAACTAGTCGAGAAAACAGTACCATATAGGTTTGGTTTTGGTTTGTGGGGTTTAACGTCCCAAAGCAACTCAGGCTATGAGAGACGCCGTAGTGGAGGACTCCGGAAATTTCGACCACCTGTGGTTCTTTAACGTGCACTGACATCGCACAGCACACGGGCGCCTTGCTTTTCGCCTCTATCGAAAAGCGGCCGCCGAGGCCGGGATTCGATCCCGCATCCTTGGGAACAGTAGTCGAGCGCCGTAACCACTGCGCCACCCCGGCGGGGATTTATATATATCTTGGATGAGGATTTGGGGCATATTGTGGTGCACTTTTCTCAGCAACTAAAAAAAGATAGCGACCACATATTTACATCATATTGTTCAGAATTTTTACCTTCTAGCTACTATACTAAAATTATTTTAGTATACAAAAGGAAACAAATTATTACCGATTGTTTACTTCCTACACACTAATTTTGACCAAAGCTTTTTACGTGATTTTATTATGCAATAAGCAATGTTCCTCGCAAGCCTATAATTTTGGCACAGTAAATTTACACATATATGCACTGTGTGCACAGAAAAAATCAGCTTGATATCTATTGTCACTTCGAAAATAATGATACATGCATAACAAAAAACCTTAATTTGAGAAAAATAAGTATAAAGTATATACAAAGAAAACCTTCAATCCCAAGGCTGGATTGGAACAACCTTCAATTTCGCGATTGGACTGACACAAGATTGGAATTTGTATTGTTACCAGAGGGCTTTTTCTTTCCGCTAAAATGAGGAAAAATTTGTGTTTAATTATTTTTTTTTACTGAAAATTGCTGAGAAAATACATCGTCCGTAAAGGGGGTGTACCGCTGCTCGCGTTGCTTTCAGATCGCTTTTTTCAGTTTGATGTAAATTCATATGATGAATTGTGATCATTCAAAGGGCACAGAAAAGAATGTACTTTCATCTTTCAGAAGAAAAAATAATTGATTTTTTTTTTCTTTTCACATTTTGTCTTACCCTGCCTTTAAAGGCGAAGCTTAAGCGCCCCTCACCACTGATCAGCACCATGCAACCTGCCAATGACCCGCCAGCAGCCCACGGTGATGCGGTAATTCAGTCTGAAGACCAACCTGCAGGCGCAGGCACCGGTTCTACACAACAATAGAGAGATTTAGCTTGCCGGAGACGTATGACGTTTGCCAGAAACGTACAGACGTAGCCATATACAACGCCTACTGCGCATGCGTGAAAATTGCCGATACGTACTGGCGCTGGAGGCGTACTCCGGAGACGTATGCGCCAGCTTGCCGTAATCTCGCGAGATCTCACGAGATTTCAGCAGCAATGGAGCCAAGCCGCCAAGCTACGCCAAGCGCCGACGGATTGTACTACGAGTGCTTGTAGAGTGCTGCTGTGCGCAACGAGCCACATAGTTATCTCGTTTTCACATAGTTTTCCCAAGCATCCCGAAGGGGAAAAAAAGCAATGACGTCATCACATGCTGCAATGCCCTTGCCCGCGCTAAGAAAACATCATGCGCAAGCGTTTCAGTGCGGCGGACGACCAGCAAGTGGCTCGAGATCGCCACCATCCTCTACGTACAGTGTACAGAGCAGGGCGAAGGCGCCGTCCAAACAAGTTGCAACGATTTCTAGGGATCCGCCGACGGCGAACGAGCGCTCGCTCCGCTACACAATGAAGGCGTTCGCAAAGGCCTTTGCAAGCCATCCAGCGTCAGAAAAAAAAAATGATTCTGGTAAGTCACTACCTTCTCTGTTCAGACGAGCGGACCGGACAGCGGACTGTCCGAGCGGAACAATTAATTACCACATGTGACGAAAACGGCACTTGCGAGTAGCTCGGAATGGCAGTGACTCGGCGCTTGCCGATCGTGTGCGCTCCGAGAAGGAGTGGTGGATGATGCTGGGATGATGCACGGGCCTGCTACTGTCTCTGTAGATGAGCCACCTCCGTTGCCTCGTGCGGACATATATTATGGTGAGGCTACCCAAAAAAGAACATAAAATAATATGCCTCTGCCCGTTATTTTATGTTCTTTTTTTGGGTAGCCGAAGAGAGAAAGTAGAGAAGAAAGAAAAAGAAGAGGGAGAAAAAGCCGTGTGCCGCAACAGCCGTCGTCCACCACCTAAGCGGTGGCGGGTGCAATGACGGCCTACAACAGATAAAAATTAAGTGGCTGGCTAGCCCCCGCCGCAAGCGACGGTGACCTACTGTCCCAGCACCGTAGGGCCAGGAACAGCCACCCTTCACCACCTCCCCCTGCCTCATAATGGCTTTGTCGTTGTTGTAGTGGTTATTTATTGGCCCATACAAAAGGAAGGAAAAGATATTTGCCAGCCCCGGTATCTGATATCTGAAGCACCTGAACTGGGGCGGCGGTAATAAAGGGATAGCGAGGAAGAGGTAGAGGAACTCAAATAGGTGAGCGATAGGGAGAAAGAAAAGGGTAGGTAACAATAAAAGAAATATATGCACTATGGTACAGTATACAGTAGTTTACTTGAGGCCCACCAGCAAATGTCTTAGGTCACTGAACACTCGGCACATCGGGCGGGCCTCCGCAATAGCTGTGCGTCCAGGCAACTGTTCACTACGCACGCACGTGCACAGTGTACAAAACACTGACGGCCATCGTGGGGCGATCGGCCGTTATTGTCCGAAATAGCCCACGCGGAGCGTTCGGTCACAGCGCGCACTATCTGGCGAGGTGAAATAGGCGGGTTATCAAGCCCCGCCTGTTTGATATATTCACACAGGCTCAGGTGAGTTCGCTCGCGGACGCGCGCACTGCTCGGCGGCCACAGGACCACAGCTGCGCTGTCCGGGATTACCTCCTGCGCTCTGTAAGCCACCAGAAACTCACGTCGTGGTTCGGCTAGCGCGGCACAGTGCAGTAGAAGATGTTCGAGAGTTTCTACCGCGCCACAGCCGTCACACACGCCACTGGTGGCAAGTCCGTGGCGCATCCGTCGTTCCCCAGACCACACACATCCAATGCGAGCACGGAGGATCATTGCGCGTTGCAGCCGAGTCAGCGAGCGGCCGCTGACACTGTGAATGCGCTCACCCCTTGCGATGCGTGGGTCGGGATGCTGCGTCCGGAGGTGGTCATCGATTACCTCACGCACGTCCTCCAAAGCGAGTTGCTCGTCGCTAGGAGGGAGTTCATGTGCAGCGGTCGCGAGCTCGTCGGCACTTTCGTTGCCCTCTATGCGGCAGTGCCCGGGGATCCACTGTGCCCGTATAGCGCAGCCGCGCTCCGCCAAGCGCTCGAGACGCGCGAATCTGACACAGTAGCGGAGTTCCCCGGCCGGTGGTTCGAAAGCGGCTGAGGGCAGCGCGGGAGTCACATAGCCTCATCGCACTTTAGTGGTCCAAAGTGCACACTAGAATTTTTTGACAATTTTGGACCCTCAAATGTCAATGTGTGACTCCCCTCAATATGAGAGTAGATTTAGAGTTGCAATTTTACGCATACGAACCCAGCTAATCATTAAATACCACTTCGATAACACTACCACCATCCACATGGTCAAAATTCTAGCGTAATGATATTTTCCGAAAGTGTGCTCTTCCCTCAGCTTCTGCTTGGCACCAGTACATTCTTCGCGGCGTTCTGCAAGTCTGGTTCAACCAGCAAATATGAAGCGCCCACGCGATTGTCAGAACAGCGAACTGGAACAAACATTGTGGCTGTGGCGGGTAACAGCACATCCTGTGTTACACGTTGCACCGTCGCGATGTTCGGTTGAATCGTCCGCAAAGACAGCATGCATATTGCTGCGAAAAGAAATTTCACCAGCGCCGCAGTCAAGTGTGGCCTCACATTCACGTGAAAAGGCAATACTTAATATGAGGTATGTCATGGGTTGCATGGAGTAATACGACGAACTTCGAAACTTTTCGCCGACAATAGCGGCTGACACGAAGCACTCACCAGCAGGATGCAACGTTTCACCTCCTACATCGCGAAAACTAGCAGGCCGACCCCAAGAAAACCTAACTTTCCGTCCCAGGCGGTTTCTAAAGGCGAGACTCATCACAGGTATAGCGGCACCAGTGTCTACCAACGCGAGAGTATTTATGCCACCAGCACACAAAGACACTGTTTTTTAACATAATGACAAGAAGAGTAATTGGCGAAGACGACCGTTCCGCGACCTCACTTCCATCGGCCGCAGCAGTTAGTTTCCCGGAAGGGGAGATACAGAGCGGAGGCGTGGCGACGTTGAACAGTGTCGCTGAATAGGCGGTGTGTAACTGCGATCGGAAGCGGGTGAGTCATTTCTGAGTGTTCCTTGTCGCAGCGGCCGGGAACGAGGTGGGCTCCAGGGCTGGTAGTCATGAAATGCCATCGAAGGGCGACAGAGGGACTTCGTACGAGTGTGGATCTTTAGATGTTTTTTTTTTTCTCTCTCTCGCATCTATTCTTTGAATGACGTCATTGCTGTTTTGTTGCAAACATGTATCTATTTTGTCCTATCATAGTTGATATTTTCACATGTACAAATCTGTACCATGAATATTGTGTATTTTATTTTTCATTGTACTGTCCTATGCATGGTAGGCCACCATGCCCTGCCTTGTACATTCGGGCACCTGGGCCTTGTCAAGCTGACATGACAGCTTTTAGCCCAGGTGACCCTTCAGAAGCTTTCTGAAAAATAAAATTGAATTGAATTGAATTGAATATTGGTCATGGTGCTCCCTACGCTGGAAGTACCGGGAAATGTGCCCACGACGACCACAACGGTAACACATCGGAGCCGCATGGTGAGTTCTTGGTCCGGGAAAGTCATTGTTGGTAGGGCAGTAGCGGCGAGATGCAGGAACGGCGAAGTCGTTTGAAGAGTGAGAGTAGCTTCGCGGCCCTGGTAGTTGGTCTCCCACAGAGCGGCTTGAAAACGGGCCCGGATGGGGCCAGTAGCAGCGGAATCGGTTCCAGTACTACGTCGCGGAGGATTGTAGTTGGTCCGGCCCAGGAGGGCGGTGATTCAAACGCGGCAGCTGGAGCGCACATTCATGGTAGACGATGTGGGCGGCAGGATGCTGGAATTTCTCGGCCAGTTCTTGGAAAATCCGCGGGATGAAAGATGCCATGTCATCACGGTTTTAGCTCTCAACACTGCCAATGGTTGGGACGTTGAAAAGACGACCGAACTTGGGGGCGATACGCCGAGTCTTTAACGCTTCCAATGTCCTGCAATGATTAATGACGTCACATGAAGTGGCGATGTTTTCTTTCGTAATGAAATTGTAAACATCCTCAGCAGTTCCTTTTACAAGGTGGCCAACTTTATCTTCTTCCGTCTTGGTACGGTTAACAGTGCTGCAAATCTTTAGCACTTCTATGTACATGGTGCACGTCTCACCTGGCCGCTGGGCTCTTTGGATGAGAGTTTGTTCGGCGTTTTTTTTTTTACATGACAAGGAGTCCTCGAAGCACTTTCTCAGTCCCTTCATGAAACTATCCCAAGTGGTAAGAGAACCTTCTTGGTTCTCGAACCACAAGACTGCAGTGCCCGCAAGGAAGAAAACGCCTTTCGCCAGTTGCACAAACGCGTCTCAGCGGCTATACTTGCTCGCTCGTTGGTAATGTGTGAGCCACTCTAACATCTTCATCAGACGTTTCAGAAGACGTAAGCGGCTCGCTTTGATGCGGGCAGTACCTTGTCTGTTCAGGACAGTCCCGAGCATGTTGGTGACTCGTCCCAGACGTCCCCGCAGGCTGGTCGCTTCCTCCCGAGGTATTCATAGTGAGCAACGATGGCGGTATACCCGGCCGCGTATTGCCAAACCATATCCCGTAGGAGCACTCGAGCAGACGACGCTCCGGCGCGTGATTTTGTCGCGTAATCTCATGGCGCGTGATTTGTCGCCAGTTGGTGCATGAGTAGCGGAAATATTTTCAAAAGGAATAAGAGCGTAGTTAAAGGCAGTCGCTCATGTCGGTTCCGTGGCGCTTTGTCTTAATATTTAATGCTGCTTATCTCTGCACAGAAAACATCTGTTCGAGTCCCATAAGTTTAATTTTTTGTGCAATTTTTTAACCATTCACAACATTAAAAATATTACTAACTACTTTTCTGTTTTTTAGCCTGCATTGTGTGATTAATTTGGTTCTTAATAGCCTAAACACCAGCCGTGAACAGAGCAACGAGGTTACTGTATGACAACAGTTAACACTATGAAATTAACTTCACCATTATCATTTTCTACCCTCAGTGAGTGTATGTTACCTTTAGGTGGCGTTCAAGACATTTTTCAGTACTAATCACTGTTTTTACTCACTGAGAGCGCCGTCTACTCCAGTGCTCCTACGGGATATGGTTTGCCAATACGCAGCCCCGGCCAGGCGTCGGCTCTTTCGGATGGCTGATGGGTACAGGATCCATGCACAGCACCTACCACCAAAAATTACGAAGTAGCGACTGGCAAAACTTATTTACAGCTTGGGTAAGGGTACGTCGCAGAACTGTCAGCGAACGATCAGATTCTTCTTCTTCTTCTTCTTCTTCGTCTTCTTGCCTTGTCAGATGGATGCGCGGGCATCGAGGAAATGAGCAGTGATGAAACTCCACATGGGGCGCTCGGCGGGCATTAGTTCTTTCGATAGGTGTTTCGGAAGTGCTGGTGTCAGTAGATCAAGTGCACTTTTAAGTTCAGTACCGAGAGGGTCTTCGGCAGACTTTTCCCTTAGGAGCATCAGGTCTTCTGCCGCCGTGGGGTAGAAATCTAGCGGCGTCCCTGCGTGAGGGCAGCTGTCTGATAGAGGACTTTGTGTGAAGGCTGTGAGCCTGGTTGAAAGGAAGAAGTTGGTGATCATCCTTGTCAAAGGCATATCACATTCCACTGCGCGCGCTGTCCACCTAACACGCAGTGCCCTAGTCAGAGCAGTAAGGTCAGGAATGCCGAGGCCCTCTCTGTATCTTGGCTGTTTTATGACGCATCTTCGGACTTTATCTGGAGCACCCTGCCATAGGAAGCGGAATATGTGCTTGTCCAGAGTCTTCTTGGTGTCAGTAGGTATGTCCATGATGCTTGCCTTGAGGCTTATCAAGGTGATGAGGAGGGTACGAATGATCGTTGCTTGCGCGGTGAGGGGGCATTTTAATTCTCTCAGATCTTGTATCCTCCTGATCACCTTCTCTTCCGTTTTCTTCCCAGTTGCGCTTGGAGGCGCCACTCGGTTCAAAGTAGAAGCCCAGCACTCTGGTTTCATGGACTGCTGGGATGTCTGCCACCATGGGGTTGCTGTTGTCGAAGGTGCATTTCAGAGCTCTTTCTTTTATTCAGGCGCGCCCCACTAGAGACGTCTGAGAGAGCCTCCATTTTTTATTTTTCCAAAGGTTGGAATGGTTGCAAATGATAGCGGGATATGCCTGGAAAATCACTGAGCGATTATTCGCCCATCGTTTGAAAATGCGTAAGCGACTGGTATGTTTTGAAGGAGTTCTTGGATGTCTGACATTCATATGCCCTTCACGTTCATCATTTGGGGCACTTTTTACCGCACCACCAGCATCGCACATACCCGATCAGATACTAAGCCCGCGTGCCTCCGCTCTTCAACTTCTTCATCTTCACACCACTGCTTCTGAGCGCAACGTATCAATATATTCTAATAGGGCGTCATACGCCGGGTCAGAAAGGTTGTCCAAAAACTTGATCGTAGCCTTGTCTCTGCCCAGCGCTGTATCACGACTCATTTTATAGTAGGAGCTGCCCACAGATCATGAAGCTGGAATGGACGATCCATATCCGGATTATATCTTCCTGCATACAGATGGCTACCGCCGCTTCTGCGCCAACACCGACAGCAAAGCAATCACCGAAGAACAACGGGGGCAACTCGTATCGATTCCGCGCGTAACCATGCTTCAGATATCGCTTCACACTAGGTTTAACCGAAGCTACACCACAGTCATTTTTGTCACTATATATTTAAAAAGTTACAGTGATGGATAACAGATCAAAGTACCGTGACGAGCTAAATGCAAGGGATGAAACAAATTTTTACCGATGAAGAAAATTGAATACTGCAGCGTGAACAGTTACAAGTCAGTTGGTACGCTTATGTAAGTTTTCAGATATGACAGTGATGGACTGATTGTGTGTACTGGCATTTTGCGGAATTCAGAGAGTGAGCCTTGTTTTTATTTCTGAGGATGTTTAATGGTTGACTGGTACATGTTCTCATTTTGACAGCAATGTTGAAATTGTTGTGCAGGACAGACCTGCAGTTTGTATTGCATTCTATAAAATTTTTGTGCGATCACTGCAGAATCTGCACTGGAGAAATGCGTAAGCCTGCGCGTTTCGGTTTTGACCGGGAGATGTCGCAGTGGGACTCCACGAGTGACAGATACCACGCCTTTCCTTTCCTGTAAACCAATTATAGAACCCCGGTGAACGTTGATGCCTTCAACGGAACGCTGGTTGTGTTCGGCAAGGGACGCGCGATGTACCGTGTGCGGCAGCAACGTTCTGGCTTTCGCATTTCTTCACTGCAGATTGTACAGTGCTTTTGAAATTTTTCAGCCTGCAGTTGGATCATTATCCCTCTTTCTAACCATTCCCGCTTGTTTGTGCACGCAAATAGCGCCCTTTCCTCCACATTCAAACATTTCTAATGTCCCGAGACCGGAAGTCTTGTACCACTCGTGGACCACTTTGGACGTCGACTTGCCGCTCCCGGCTATTTCGATGTCTGATTGACTTCATTGGCTCTGGTTATTTAACTAATTAACCCACATCAACCATTTTGTCACTTGCAAACCTTTCCTTGACGCTCTTTCTGATGGTACAACTAATAATTGGTTCACAGGAAGGGAAAGGCGCAGTATCCGTCACACTTGTTTCTGTGGGCACCTGAACCGCGCCGTATGGTAAGGGAGGAAGGTGGGAGTGAAAGTGGCAAGAGGAGCCGTAGTAGAGGGCTTCAGAGTAATTTCGACCACCTGGGGACCTTTAACGTGCGCTGACATTCCACAGCCCACGGATGTCTTCGTTTCGCCTCTATCGAAACGCAGCCGCCGGTGGTCGGGATCGAACCCTGGTACTCCAGCACAGTAGTCAGGCGCCTTACCACTGCACCACCGCGACTGGGCTATTGATGGTGCCGCTATTTTATTGCGAAAGCAATACTGCTAGCACTTCGAGCCTTTGGCGTGTCGTGGCGCCTCCAATATGACCTGTCACGTGACCGTGTGACGTCACGCCAGACCGAGAGACGGGGCCTCAGCTCGCGCCATCGGATGGTGGCAGTGAGTCCTTACAGGAACCGCAGCTGTGACCTCACGCCATTTTCACGTGACCGTGTGACGTCATGCCAGACCGAGAGATGGCGCGAGCTGGGGCACGGTCACGGGAAAGGTCATGTATGGAGGCGCCACAACACGCCGAAGGCTCGAAGTGCTAGCAGTATTGCTTTCGCAATAAAAAGTTTATCCTCCTCCTCCTCGAAGGAGGTGAAACGCAAAGGCGTCTATGTATGGTGCGATGTCAGTGCAAGTTAAAGATCCCCAGGTGGTCGAAATTATTCCGAGCCCTCCACTACGTTACCTCTTTCTTCATTGACTCCAAACTCCCTTTCCTTACGGCGCAGTTTAGGTGTCCACAGAGACGTGTGACAGACACATGTGTCTTTCTTTTCCTCTAAACAAATTTAACAACTATCGCCATGGCCGCCGGAAGTTACACCCACGTTACATTTGCATTCCCCTGATGGGGCTGGGACAGGTGGGCCACCGCCGCTTGCGGCGGGGGCTTGCCTGCCACCATATTTTTATCTGTTGTAGGCCGTCATTGCACCCGCCATCACTTCGGGGGTGGACGATGGCTGTTGCGGCGCGCATCTTTCTCTCCCTCTTCTTTTATTGTGAGTCACTTTTCAGCCCTTCGCGTAGCGAGGCGGTAGCTACCATTGGCCTTTAGGAATAGTCAGGCTCCAACACACAGTCACCGGCCGCAAGCTCCTAGAGAGATTAGGACACGACGTAGAAGGGATCGTAGATAGAACAACCACCATTCCAGACGAGGTCCGTCAAACACTGGAGGTCAGCCCCCTGCCGAGAAACATGGATCCCAACCTCCACGCCGCTAGAAGGCAGGCCAGGGCAGACTATGTGCAGCGGAACCTAGCCACAATGGAAAATACAGTATACACAGACGCGGCCCTATACCCATGGGACCGCAGGAACAGAAAGTTCAGAGTCGCGGCAGCAGTGGTAGACCACATGGGGGAACCAATCAGCAGTGCGACGTTAAGAAACTGTACGGTAACGGAGGGGGAGGAGGCTGCCGTAGCTCTAGCGGCGGCCGAAGGTTACCGTCGGAACAAGTCTCTCATAATCCTAACAGACTCCAAAGCAGCATGCAGGAACTACACACGGGGCAAAATAAGCAAGGAAGCGCTGAGCATCCTCCTCGAAGCAAGGCTTCCAAATAATACCTTAAAACACATGATTTTCTGGATACCGGCACACACCGGGATAGAGGGTAACTCGAGGGTAGACAGCCTAGTTCGCGAGATCACGAACCGAGCAGGGCAGTCAGAAGCCCTGGAGGACCCCATAACGGTGGAACCAACGTATACAGAAATACTAAACTGCCACAGAGGGCGGAGATTCAAATACCCACCACCCCACACATCATTAACACAGCACGAGGCGGTCTGCTGGCGGAGACTGCAAGCAGGGACATTCCACAATCTATACATACTACACAAGATGTTCCCTACACAATACAGGAACACATGTCCGTGGTGCGGGGCAACCCCCACACTATACCACATCACATGGGAATGCGAACGAAACAGAGCCTTCCACAAACTAAATAACCCGAGTGCGGAACAATGGGAGGGTCTGCTGACCAGCAGCGAGCTCACGGCCCAAAGTGCACTGGTGCGGCACGCCTGCGAAGCAGCAAGACTCAGCGGTGCCCTGGAATAAGGGCGCCGACCTTGTGAAGAGGCCGAAGATATGAAGACATCGGCCCGCCGCTAAAACCACAAACTTTTTAGAGCAATAAATGTTCTCTCTCTCTCTCTCTCTAGCGGGACCTCCCGCTCCCTCCGTGAGGGAGCGCTACAGCCGGAGTGACGTCATCCCATCTGCCGCAAAAACAGGGCCCCCAACTCGCGCCATCAACTCGCGATGCGGTAGCTACGAACCGCGGCCTAACTCTCGCTCCTTCCACGAGAGGCGCTATAGCCGGAGTGACGTCATCCCATCTGCCGCAAAAACAGGGGCCCCAACTCGCGCCGTCGGCTCGCGAGACGGTAGCTACCAACCGCGGCCTAACTCCCGCTCCCTCCGTGAGGGAGCGCTACAGCCGGAGTAACGTCATCCCTGAGACTGTTGTGAGACCGTTTAGAACGACTTTTGGGGCGCCGGTTTGGGTACGCCTACACACCGAGAGTTAAGCCCAACGTTGATCTACGGCAGGGCGGAGCTGCAGTTGTGCCACATGCTCCTAAAGCTAAGAATTGTAGGGCTGCAGCCGCAGCTACTGGCGGGGGTGCAACGTTGGATACTATAGGAGGTGGCCTAGCGGCAGGTGGAACCAACGCAGTCTCCAGGGATGCTTTCATTTCTGCTGGCGTAAAGAATGCCGTTGCAGCCTGTGCCGGAGCGGCAATTGTACATTCTGCCTTAACCTCGCCCACAACCAAGTATATCGTTGCAGCCACGGCACTCCTTGCCTCGCTACTAATTATACATAGAATAACCAGGTCAGTTCAGTTCAGTCGTTCAGTCGTGTCCGACTCTTCGTGACCCTATGGACCATGTCACGCCACGCTTTCCGGTCTCTCACTATCTTCCTAACATCACATAACTTCATCTGCAGTGCCTCGAGGATGCCATCTAACCATCGCGTTCGCTGCCTACCCCTTCTTCGGCGACCCTAAACTTTTCCCAGCATCAAATCTTTCTCCAGCGACTCCTCTCTTCTCATCAGATGACCAAAGTAGCTGAACTTTAAATTTAGAATTTGACCCTCCAATGAGCGGTCAGGGTTTATGGTTGACAATATCGACTGATTTGATCTTCTGGCAGTCCAAGGAACTCTCAAGAGCCTTCGCCAGCACCACAATTCAAACACGTCAATTCTTCGGCGGTCAGCATTTTTCACATTCCAACTCTCGCATCCATACATCACAACTGGAAAGACCATAGCACGAGTTATACGGATCTTGGTTGGCAGACTAATGTCTCTGCTCTTCACTAGGTGGTCAAGGCTATCCATTGTTCTCTTTCCCAGAAGCAGGCGTCTCCTAATTTCATGGCTGCAGTCTCCTTCCGAGGTAATCTTGGAGCCCAAGAACAGGAAATCTGTCACAGCTTCCACTTCTTGTCCATTGATGCTCCAGGACTTGATAGGGCAAGACGCCATGATCTTCGTCTTTTTAATGTTCAGTTTAAGCCCAAACTTCTCACTCTCTTCTTGTTCGCGCATCAGAAGTATCTTGAGTTCCACTTCACTTTCTGCCATTAAAGTGGTATCATCCGCATATCTAAGGTTGTTGATACGTTTTCCAGCAATCTTCACTCCAGCTGAAGACTCGTCCAGACCGGCCTTCCTCATGATGCACTTTGCATGCATATAGGTTAAATAGGCAGGGCGACAGTATGCAGGGGGCTGGTACAGGTGGGTCACCGCCGCTTGCGGCGGGGGCTAGCCTGCACCGAATTTTTATCTGTTCTAGGCCGTCATTGCACACGCCACCGCTGGTGGTGGACGACGGCTGTTGTTGCGGCACGCGTCTTTCTTTCCCTCTTCCTTTTCTTTCTTCTCTATACTGTCTTCTGTCCGCACGAGGCAGCGGAGGTGGCTCAGCTACAGAGCCAGTAGCAGGCCCGTGCATTTTCTTTTCTTTCTTCCTACAGCCACAACAACAACAGTATGCAGCCTTGCCTCACTCCTTTCTCGATCGGAAACCAATCAGTAAGACCATGCCCAGTTCTGACTGTGGCCTGGTAGCACCCCGCAATAAACAATAGTTGAACCATATGCCGTGGCCAGAGTGAATCACTGCATAACCATAAGCATAACCACAAGCACCACAACCAGCTACACCACCAGCTGAACCTAGGCGTAGCCATAGCTATTGCTTTCGCAATTACCAGGCTAAAACAAGCTAAGCCACTGCCATTTTTTTATTTCCCTCTTTTCTCTTCTGTCCTTAAAAATCCCCAGGTGGTCGAAATTACTCCGTAGCACTCCACTACGGCCCCTCTTTCTCTCTTTCCACTTTCACTCTCCTCCCTTCCCTTACGGCGCGGTTGAGGTGTCCACAGAAAACAAGTGAGACAGTTACCGCGCCTTTCCCTTCCTATAAATAAATCAATCTTGTAATCTTGTAGGTGGCTCAGCTACAGAGCCAGTAGCAGGCCCGTGAATTATCTTTTCCTTCTTCCTAAAGCCACAACAACAATGACCAGAGGTCGTCGGCAAGACTACGGTACACATAAAGATCGACTCGACTATCAATGTGTACATTAACCAAACTAACCGTTCAGCACCGGTCCGAACCTCGGACCTTAGAATGAACGCCATATTGGATTGCCAAGGCGGCGCACCACCATGACGAACACTGCTTCGGACTTGGAGGAATTAGCAGCCCTGGACAAACCGACAGAAATCGCCAAACATGAGAAGAGATTACTCCCTTAAAAACTGGAGCGAACGAATGCTAGCTGCAGTATAACAATTCAGTTTTAATGCAATATTCGGGATGTAGAGTCGCAAAGCGACATCAGCTATGCGATACGCCGTAGTGGAGGCTCCGGAAATTTCGGGCATAAATAATTAGTTCACAGGAAGGGAAAGGCGAACGCTCGGTCACCCGCAGCTAATGCTTTCGCTCAATATTTGGTTTAGCAGCGTTGAACTCTTGTAATTTTTTTTCTCAGTGCTGGCTAAACAGTCGAAATTCGAGAACATTGACGTATCTGTCACACTTTTTCTGTCGACAGCTGAACCGCGCCGTAAGGGAAGAGAAACTGAAAGTGGAAAGGGAGAAAGAGCAGTCATAGTGGAGGACTACGTTGCAATTTCTACCACCTGAGGATCTTTAACGTGCACTGACTTCGCATAGCACACGAAAGCCTCTTCGCTCTGCCTCCATCAATATGCAGCCGCCTGCAGTCGGCGACTGCGTTTCGATGGAGGTGAAACGAAGTGGCGTCCATGTGCTGGTGGGGGTGGTTAAAACTCTTACTGTCAAAAAATGTAGAGGGGGCAAACCCCAACCCTTTACATGGTACGAAGCAGCCCTTAGGGGGCCGCCGTTACGGAGCAAAAGACAGCCCTTTGAGGGCTATTCGATTCAGGGTGTTGGTGATGACCCAGCGCTGCTCTGTAGCAGTGGAGCTGGCCAGATGAGTCTCCCAGTATGACTGCTATGGTTTGAAACGGAAGATGTGAGAAGGTAGTTCATGTCAGGAGGACGTGAAGAAAGTCTCCCGGTTTCCCGCAGAGCTTACAGGAGGACAGGGACTGGGGCATGAAGGAGAATATGGTAGGGAGCAGTACGTGTCAGGAGTCAGCGCCAGTGGGTGGCCTCGGTTAGGGCTAGGGAGGGAGCCGACGGTTCGTAAACATGCAGACTATCACGGTAGTAGGTAAGGATATATCTGAAGGTAAGCAGACGTTCCTGGGCTGGCGGAGGGGATCCGACTCCTTTCCGGAAAGTGAGACCTCGGGTGAGGGAGTGGACCTCCCCGTTACCCAGGAGGCCTGCGTGAGCTGGGGTATGGGATTCCAAGAGCGCAGAAGCAGAGCCGTGGTGCAGGATACCAGGCCATTGGCGAAATTTGATAGCGCTGATTTTGAGTCGGAGAGAATTTTGGTAGCAGAGGTAGAGATGAGAGCGAGCGCAATGGCTGCCTCCTCTGCAATTTCGGAGGAGTCTAGGGTGATAGAGCCTGATGCGAGTTATCGGGGCTGATTCTTAGCGACGGCGAGTACCATTCGTGAGCCCGACGAGTACTCTGCCGCGTCCACGTAGGCTACTTCGGAACTGTCGCCGTACTCCTTGTGCAGGGCTTTGGCGCGGGTTGCTCTGCGTTCCCCGTCGGGCTCGGGATGCATGTGCTTTGGGATAGGAGGAATGATGAGATGGGAACGTAGGTCTGGAGGTAGGGGAACCCTCTGGGGAGGATGAATGACCGGGGTCATGCCTAGCTGGGAGAGCAGAGTGCGGCCTACCGCGGTACCCGACAGCCGAGTCAGCTGTGCTGTATAGGGTCGCTTCTGCCAGCTCCTCAAATGTGTTGTGCGTACCGAGGTTGAGAAGCCGGGTAGTGGAGGTGCTGGGAGGGGGGGGGGGGAGGGGTAGACAGAGGGCGACCTTTGTCCCGCATGAGACTAATGGCTTGCTGGCTTTGGGCCTCGAGAGCTTGAATTGTGTCTCCGTGCGCGCCGTGGGAGTGAATGATGAGGCCCAAGATGCGAATTTTGGAGACTAGGGGAATGGGGTGATGACCTAGCATGAGTGAGATAGGTTGTTTGGCGGGGTCGTGTGGCCTGGGGCGGTATAGGAAGAGTTCTGATTTGGAAGAAGAGCAGGCTAAGCCGCGCGAGCGAACCTACGAGTCGATTATGTTGAGGGCCGATTTTAAGTTGTGTTCAATATCGCCATCACTGCCTCGGTTAGTCCAGAAAGTGATGTCATCTGTGTATGAGCTGAAATGTATGTCGGGGACATGGGCGAGTTGGTGGTTGAGTTGGAGAAGGGCTATATTGATGAGGATAGGAGACAGAGCAGCACCCTGAGGCGTCCCCCGCGCTCCCAGTGAGACACCAGACAGCTGGTGGTCGTCCAGGTTGAGTGTGGCTGTGCTTTCGGACAGGAAGTCGCGGATGTAGTTGTACATTCGCAGGCCTACGTCAAGGGCGTGGAGGCCTTCTAGTATGATTGCGGGGGTAACGTTGTCAAATGCTTTGGTTAGATCGGCGGTATCGCCCGTTGAGAGTCAAGAATGTGATGTTTAAGTTGTAGAAAGACGTCCTGAGTGGACAAGCCCGGGCGGAAACCAAATACGCACGAAAGCATGAGGTTGCTGTTCTCTAGATACTGGCGGAGACGGGTCTGGAGAACATGCTCCACGAGCTTGCCTACACAGGACGTTAGGGAAATGGGACGCAGGATAGCAAGGTGAAGAGGTTTGCCGGATTTCAGAATGAAGACTACATTGGCGTCCTTCCACTGAAGTGGGAGGGCACCGCCAAGCCAGCATTCGTTGAAATAGTTGGTTAGGGCTGTGATAGAAGGGGAATTGAAGTTGCGGAGTGCCTTGTTATGCACTCTGTCGGGGCCAGGAGCTGAGAACGTGTTGAGACGCTGAAGTTCTGCCATGACTTCCGCCTCGGTGATGGGTTGGTCCAGGATGTCGTTAGGTGAGCCTGCGTAGTCGGGGTGTGTGGAATTCTGGGCAGAAGAGCTGGAATTCACTGCCCGGTGATGTATGTACGCTCGTTGTCATTAGAATACTTTTTGAGCATGGTTTGAAATTCCTGATTATGCTGTTTATTGTTATGCTGATGTATGGCGTGTGCTGTTTTGGCTGTTGATCGTTTGATTGCTGCTTACTCCTGACTCTGCCGCTAACTCACTGTACTTTTTTTATTGCTGCTGACAGTTGATTATGCTGTACTTTTCCCCACTCCTGAAATAGCCACTGACGGGGCTGCAGTATATATAAATAAAATAAATAAAAGCGCGGTGTAGCCGTTTGGTTCAGTGTTATAGAATGTAATGTAATATCGAATATTTTTGTCCTACTCAAGCAGATATTTAACAACAAAACAGCAAAAAGTTGGTAAGCTCGGCCGTCTTCTACAAAGACTTCTTACTGACGAAAGGAATACCGATTTGTATACTGCTGATGGTCGTGCATAATAGCAATAGCAGCAATAATAATAATAATAATAATAATAATAATAATAATAATAATAATAATACTAATAATAATAATAATAATAATAATAATAATAATAATAATAATAATAATAATAATAATAATAATAATAATAATAATAATAATAATAATAATAAGTGGTTCACATGAAGAGAAAGACGCAGTATCTGTCACACTTGTTTCTGTGGACACCTGAACCGCGCCATAAGGGAAGGGAGGAAGGTGGGAGTTAAAGTGGAAAGAGAAAATTAGGAGCCGTAGTTGAGGGCTACGAAGTAATTTCGACCACCTGGGGATCTTTAACGTGCGCTGACAGGGTGTGGATGTTCCTGGCCCTACGCGGCTGGAACTGGTAGGTCAACGCCACTTGCGGCGAGGGCTTGCCTGCCACAGAATTTTTATCTGTTGTAGGCTGTCGTTCCACCCGTCACCGCTTAGGTGGTGGACGACGGCTGTTGCGGCGCGCGTCTTTCTCTCCCACTTCTTTTTCTTCTCTACTTTCTCTCTTCTGTCCGCACAAGGCAGCGGAGGTGGCTCAGCTACAGAGCCAGTAGCAGGCCCGTGCATTTTCTTTTCCTTCTTCCGACAGCCACAACAACAACGGGCGCTGACATCGCACAGCACACGGACGCCTCTCCGTTTCGCCTCCATCGAAACGCAGCCGCCGCGATCGAGATCGAACCCGGGTACTCCGGCACAGTAGTCGGGCCTCTTACCACTGCACCACCCCAACGGGGCATACATTTCCGTAAAAGAGCGTTAGACGAAAACCGAAGATGAACGATTGATTACCGAAAACACACGTTTCGCCTTAACATCGTTCAACCCACAGCTCGCCGATCCGACATCATCTAACACCATCGCAAAAATTCATTGAATTTACATTCTCATGCGCGAAATCAAAAGGTAGAAGACGGTCATGTACTTTTCACACGTAAAGAATAGACATAACAATTAAACACCAGCGCGTCAGACGGCTTATGAACTGCTGTTTGCAGTTCCTAACTTCTCTGGGGGACTGCGCGTGGAAATCGCGTCAACGAAGGAACAATGCGCTTCGGATAGCTGTAGAACAACACTCTGGAGCAACAAAAACAAGGGGGCCATGATGCAGCATACGTGTACATTCATAGGTTTTAATCATGGGACCTCCAATACGCATGGGACCTCGCTTGCACCAATTGGCTAAAAAGGTGCGAATCCCTCAAAGGTCGCCTAGACATCAAGACTGCGTGGAACCTTCCCCGATGCCTAATTGATCCACCGAAATCGAAGAGTGAACAATGTAGAAATTTCCATCGAGCCTTACACAACTTTCAAGGCACGGATAACGAACTCGTGGATGAACTCACGCGTCGCTATATCTGCACTTCGAGAGACGCAGAACCCTCAAATCTAGAATACCAGGGAGAACCGAACGAAGACCTAGATAAAGACTTCACTTTAGAAGAAATCATAGCAGCACTAGCAGATATGAGCCGAGGTACAGCCCCGGGACAAGACAAAATTACGGTCGGACTTCTAACCAACCTCGGTACGGAGGCACTGCAGCAACTTACGATTTACGTTAACGAATGCTGGCGCATCGGCACCATTCCACAGGCATGGAAAACAGCCAATGTACACTTTATTCCCAAACCCGGCAAGAAAATCAGCATTGGAAACCTACGCCCCATATCCCTCACGTCGTGCGCAGGCAAACTCATGGAAAAGGTAGTCCACGCGCGTCTCTCCAACTATTTAGAGAACAACGAGCTACTGCCACACACGATGTTTGGATTCAGAGCACATCTGTCCAACCATGATGTGCTTCTGCAACTCAAACGTGAAGTCATTGATCCATCACGCAGAAACAGTGATCGAGCACTTCTATCCCTCGACCTCAAAGGAACGTTTGACAACGTCAAACACTCCACAATCCTCCAGAACCTCCAGACCACGAACTGAGGCCAGCGAGTCTACTCATACATCTATGATTTCCTTAGATCGTCAGCGTACAGGGAGCGTCGTATGCCTTGTATGTGATTAAGAAGGGGCGGAAGGTTTCGGAGTGCAATGTTGAACAGAAGTGGGGATAATACTGCCCCTTGCGGAGTGCCTCTCGTGCCCATCTTCACTTGCGTTATTTGTTTTGTGCCGATGCTGATGTTAACCGTTCTGTCTATAACCATCTGGACAACCACGCGGTAGTATGAGAATGATTGAATAAAACTACAAACAGCGACAACAACAGTTCAGAATTATGTACGAGCGTGTGGACTAACCTGCTCTCCCGGAAAATGTGAATTCCTTGTCTTCCGCCAGCACAAAACTCAGGCCACGACCGACATCCACGTTGACAACTCACCCATCAAGGAAGTTCAGACCGTCAAGATACTGGTACTGTACATCAATAACAAAGGCAACAACCACCTCGCCATCCAGAAACTCCGCCTCGTGAGCGAGCAAGTCGCCAGGATGATCGCCAGAATAACGACGCGGAAATCAGAGATGAGCGAAGAAGATACTCTACGACTGGTGCAGGCCTTCGTCGTGAGCCGCATCGTCTATGCAGCACCCTACCTCCGTCTCAAAACGTTTGACATCAAGAACCTCGATGTCATAATCAGAACAGCCTACAAGAAGGCCCTGGGCCTCCCTCTTATGACATCGACGGACCGGCTTTTATGACTGTGCGTCCACAACACGGTAGACGAGCTGATAGAGGCACACCTCACGGCGCAGGTGGTACGACTCTCCACGACTCTGACTGGCCGACAAGTCTTGAACGACTTGAGCATCAATTGCCCCCGACAGCTAGACCCTAAAAGCGACATCCCAGCCTCATGGAAAGAGAACTCCATTGCCGAGGAATATGCACCCCGATTTTCACCAGCCAAGACGGCAAGCACGAGCGGAAGCTATAAAAAGGCACTGCGGTGGGCGCGAGGGCGTGTTCTATGTCGATGCTGCGGGTCCTGAACGGGGAAGGGTGGCCGTTGCGGTTGTGCACCAAAATCAAACAGTGAATGGACTGATAATGCCCAGCCAAGACACACTGGCTGCGGAAGAAGTGGCGATTGCCATAGCTACAACACACACTACCTCAGATTACATTCTTACAGATTCACAGACAGCATATCGCAATTACCTCAGGGGCAGGATTGAACCGCTAGCAGCTAAAATCCTGCAAGATATTTACACCCGTGGCTACCAACCCATGCATAAACATTTAGTATGGGTACCAGGTCACCAGGCCATCCCAGGGAACGAGAGCGCACATGCCTCAGCCCGAGCATTTCTCCCTGCGGGCACCCAATACGGATCTCGTGGAACCTCCTACCCCATTGCTAATCTATACTGAAATACTTCAGCACTTAAGATCGTGCTTAAGATTATCTCGCCGGGTCTACCCTCCACCGGCAAAGACGCTCGACAAAGGGGATGAGGTACACCTCCGAAAGCTACAGACACTTTTAACAACCCACGAAGACTACACGCAATAGATCCAGAGTCATTTGACTCACAATGCGAATTCTGCGGGTAGAAGATGGACCTGTACAATATGGTGTGGGCATGCCATCGAAATCAGACTATCGCTATTAATAACCAACCAACGCAGGAGGGGTGGGAGGCAGCTCTAACCAGCTCGGACGTAAGGGGTCAAAAAGAACTCGTCGAAAGAGCGCCGACAGAAGCCTAAGTCAAAGGGGTTCCGGACTGAGGACTCCAACACCCGCTACAACATCCTAAACATTTTCATTAAAATATTTTTATCACCACCACATAGGTATTAACGACAGGATTGAAGAACACGTGCACAGAAACACTCATTCAATGCGCGACGCCCGCGTGGCCTGCCGTCCCCAAGCCGGGCGCGTCGACTGATGGTGCCTTATGTCAAGAGTTGGAGCGCACCGGTAGCCTTCGTGCGAGGGTAAAAAAAATTCAACCGTTTACCTATGGGACGCTGCTATGTATGGTAGGTGGCGAGAACACCCGCCATGCTGGTGTGAGCGGTCGCATCGACGAAGCAGGAGACGAGTAGCGCACATCAGCATTTCGGAGCTTCAGCATTCACATTTTTGCGCTCTGAAAGTGCCTGACTGAAAGAGAAAAGCCTTTCAGCAGCAGTTAAAAGTCATTCGGTCAGAAACTACCAGAACTTATGTGCCTGAACAGGTTGGCCGAGAACTACAAGCCTGATTACAATTAGTGTGTAACTTGCGTGGTACAGAGAGGGCGTGGTACAGAGAGGAGGTGGCCCACTGGCCGCGAGGGCGGTGAAGCAAGCAATACCGGACAGCTTTCTATCTGCTTGTTATCCTTGAATGATTTCTACAGACGGGCTACCGTTACGGGAGCTTGTCTCTAGAAATCATTATCCCGTAGTTTCATTAAGCATCTATCTGTAGTTTCGTAAATCATTAATACCGTCGTTTGAGCAGCGAAAGCAAGCGAATGTAACCATTTCATAGCACTTTTAGGAGGAATGCTTATCGCGCTACGTTTGTTTGGCTACCGATTATGCTTGGCCGACTACTGCGCAAAGCTCCTCCACTGGCATTCTATTCTATAAAGATACACTACCCCTTTCTCATCCATTTTGTCTAATGGGCCATTGTTCTCAGGCAACATATCCGCAGCGTTGAAGCGTCCGTAGCATCGGCTATTTAGCGACTGGATTTCAGCATTAGCTGCATAACTCAGCCACCGAACTGCCGGTGCGAGCAGCGAGTGGCGATGGCTATCGTCGACGGGAGGATCTGCTATACTAGAATTTCTGTACCTGGCTGCTAGCTGCGTTCGTCTTCATGCTGACGCCCGGCCAGTTGAAACAAAAATTGGACTGTTGATCCTCATGGAATAGTGACCTTATGGAAAAATGGCCCATAATGACCACAGAGAAAATTGCTTTTATAAACATTTACTTTATAGGCCTTTTTGTTGTCGCAAAATTTGCTTATTTTAAGGAATGGCCGCTGTTCCCATGACCACATTTACATTTATTATCGGTAAGAAAAGCTTGCGGGATGCGTGCTTTAGAAATCAAAACAAAAACTATATGTAGTGTTGCTTCACTAAAACTAAGTTGACAATCAATTATTTAGGCATCGTTGCCTTCAAACTGGGCGTCGTCCATATTCTTTCATACCTTCATAAATTTCATGTGACTGCGCCGAAATAGTTTTTTCTTTTTCGCAAGATAGTATCTTGTAAATATTTGTCGCAAATAATATTATGAGCTTGTTAACCAACGGTTGCTTGTTGCACGGGTATTCAGTTCTTTCTGACCCTTCTCTACCGACAAAGCGTTCGGAGCTCGCACTAATGGCTTTCAAAACGAAACACTTTCGATTGGGGCTAAAAATCGAAAACCGCTCGTCTTCGTCCGACAGAAAGAATTGCAATTGAAACAGCTGACAGTGACACGCACGTATTCCAGCGCTGTTAATCATTTTTATCTTCTGTTAATTATCTGTTTTCGGATGTTATTCTATTGTTAATTCGAACAAAAAAGTAAAAAAAAAATATTTCGTTAGCCGCGGCACTTGTTAGCACTTGAACTGCGACCGGCGGAACTGAAACGAACAGGGAGGCGATAGAGAGGGGAAGGAAATAAGGTTCAGTTCGTGGTATTTAAAGTCCCAAAGCAACTCAGGCTGAGAGATGCCGTAGTGGAGGGCTCCTGAAATTTTGGTCTCTAGGGGTTCTTTAACGTGCACTGACATCGCACAGCACACGGGTGTCTTGCTTTTCGCCTCCATCGAAAAGCGGCCGCCGCGGCCGGGATTTGATCTCGCGTCCTTGGACATAGAAGTCGAGCGCCCTAAAGACTGCACCACCGCGGCGGGGCAAAAGAAGAAAAGGGGC
Organism: Amblyomma maculatum; assembly: GCF_055883805.1. Taxonomy (NCBI): domain Eukaryota; kingdom Metazoa; phylum Arthropoda; class Arachnida; order Ixodida; family Ixodidae; genus Amblyomma; species Amblyomma maculatum. The sequence continues at coordinate 83,202,001 of NC_139347.1, forward strand.
CGAATGGAAGAAAGGACAGGGGCAGGGTACGTAAAAAAAAGGTGTACAAAATATGTCTTTAAAAAATCTAAAAAATCTGTAAAGATAGCGCATCGCCCACCTGCTATTGGATCAATTGAGCAGCTCAGACGCTTTTTGGTCTTTGAAAATGCATTGTGCGCGAAAAAGACTGAGTAGTACGTGCGCTTTCTGGTGGTGGTGGTAGTGGTTGATTTTTTTTTTTTTAAGAATCAAAAAGAAGGAAAAAAGTACTGCCGGCCGCGGCAACTGCTATCTAAAAAACTGGAGCACTTGAGCTGCGGCCGGCGGGAAGGAAAAGGGGATAGGGAGAGGATAGCGAGGGGAAGTAGAGAGGGGAGCGATAGGAAGAAAGGACAGGGGGAGCTTTGTACATTATTTACAAATGCGCAGTACGCCCTGGCGCCCCCGTTGCTACTATCGCGTCCCCGTATACCGGAGAGGAGGAGTGGCGTTACGCGCTCCGATTTCGAGGCTATTTTCCTCCTCGCCGCGGAAACGGTCTTAGGGGAACAACGGCTCTGGACTGCCAAGCGAGGCGGTCGCGAGCACACGTAGCGTTTTGGCATCTGCTATACTGCTCGTAAAATTGTCGAAAGTGAATTCCAGCCTCACAGCAAGATTGTTCTGCAGATCTCGCGATGGAAGGACGAGCACAGCGTCCACAAGTTTAGTGAAGGGTTCGGGTAAGTGAATGCATGGTACTTTTGTATGCAGAAACACTGCGACTGTGGCTTTTCGGACTTGATTTGCACGCCAAATAATGTGCCATATGACATAATATTGGGCGTGTCCGAATGTACATATTACTGTTGAAAACATTGCGGTGCGCAATATATGCAAATATACCTTCGCGTGATGTTTGCAAAAATATATCCCCCCCCCCCCCCCCCCCCTCATCTCTGAACAGGCTGCATGCCGCAAGTGCCACTACACACGCCACTATTACGCTGATATCCTGATGTCTCGTTTTTGTTTCAGCAGGGCAGGAAGAGGAATTGGCATCAGGTCAGCCGAGCTGGGACTACGAAGAAGCGCTGTGTTGTTGTTTTTTTTTTGTTTTTTTTTTTTTTACAACATGCAGTCACCGGCGTGCCATTCAGGTCCATCCAGTCACGAGATTTTGCGTGACTGGTTTGGTGTTGCTTATCATAAAAGAACCGGAAGTGTACATCAGGGCCGGTTGTCACAGAAAAAAGCGACACTTCCTCGTAGCTTCCGCTCGGCTAATTCAATGCTGATTCCTTCTCTTCCGGGCTGAAAGCAAGAACGGAGGCACTAGGGAATCAGCGCAAATGTAACGTGTTTACTCCCACTTGCGGCGTGCCACCTGTTTGTGAGGTGGAGGCTGCGACAGAGCTTTGCAGACACCACGCGAAGGTAAACTATTATGCGCACTGCAAATATTCTGATAGTGCATCGCATATTATTCATCGAACTGGAAAAATCACAGCCATATACTGTTTTTGCATACAAAGGTACTATGCTCTTACTCGCACCATTCGCTTCACTTGTGGGCGCTGTGCTTCCCCCTGCCAGCGCGAGATGTACAGAACGTTCTTGCTTTGAGGCTGGAATTCACTTTAGACGACGTTACGAGCAGTCAGTCGCGAAAATTTTAAATAAACATAAAAGCGCAAGTGTTACGTATACTCGCGGCTGCCACGTTTGGAAGCCCAGAACCGTCGTTTCGCTGCTGCGTCTATAGATGGCGCCACAGCACTGTCCTAATTAAAGTCCCGTCCTAATGGCGGCGTTCAATTTAACTTCCGTGTTCTGGTTTATACACATAAAGCATGCACATTCTTCAGTTGATTAAAAATTGCGTAATTCAACATACGTAATGTCAAAAAATAATTCGTTGTAGGCACTTAGATCTATCTTATGTGCGGTAAGGCGAAAGCCTTTCCTGCGACTTTTTGCACTCGTTTGCTCCTGTTTCTCCTTTCCCCACGTTTTTGCACTTTGACGTAGTTCGCACAAATTCGACGTCCGTGGCTGTTCTGACGTCTGCAGACTACATCGATGTTCTTGGCTATTTTGGCGTCTAATAGACTTTTAGCTCTAATTAATTAACTAATTATTCTACATCAACAAAATTTTCCACGTGTACTTTTTCACCCTCTACCTCACGCAACCATTCCTTTGCTCAAAAATCAATTCATTTCTCGGCCATGATGGTGTGACATCCTGCGTGGACGCACAAATCTTGTCACACTCATGAGCTTATGAAAAGTTTTGACTTAATAAATTAGAAGCTTTCACTCACTCCGAAAGCGCTTCTGCCGAAACGAAGAGACATCGCAGTTTCTTCACACTATAAGGAGCAGGCAACTACAGACTTTTTAAAGCTCTATTATGCGAAACCTGCTACCGATAGCCGTTGGCCCTTCCCTCTCCTCTTTTCTTCTACCTGTTTCCTACCCATAACATTTGGTTTTGGTTCGAGTTATGCAATCTTTGGGATGTTCTCGGCATTCGAAAGAGTCGCCCACAACCTCCGCATCCTTGTACTCAGCAATCCTTCGGTACGATGCTCTATTTGGGGTAAACTGCGATTCACCGCAGCTCGACGGGCTTCTCGAATTTTGTGGACTGTCCATGGGGGCGTTAGAAGCGTCCCGACGTCATGTGTAGAAGCGCGCATTTCATTCGAGACCACCGTCGCTTTAGAAGCCGCACGTGGGTGGTTTAGCCGTGTGCCTTGAACGGCGCTTGCAAGCTGAGCAGCCGTGTGAAGTTGTCCTCACATATGACTACTATCTGTCTATTTTTATTCACGTTCTGGCCCGTGCTGCTTGCCTCTTCTTTGTTGGTTACCAGTTTAGATCATCCATACTCATTGGGTGAGTATAGTGAACTTTCCCTTCTATTGCAACCATACAAATACAGACACCGCCGCCCTCATCTAAAATTGCTTGTCCGCCGCGCCTGTCACCATCACTCACTGTCAGAGGTCGTCAGCAGGCCATGGGACATTTAAAGTGGCCTACGAATCTCCACCACCTGAACATCTCGCCTGCAGGACACGTCCAGATTCAGATACGATGGTGTTGCGCTGAGACCGGTTGGGGCGTACTCTCAAACCGAAGCATCAGGTACTCGGGCTGCCAAAGCGCTACGAAGTGCCTTCGCGCCACGCGCAGCAAGCAAGCGTTGTAACTTCTGTGAGTGCTTAAACGCGTTCCTTTCATCCTCATACATGTACAAGAAGCCATGTGGAAACCACTGCGTTGTCCAAGGCTGCAGTAAAAACGAGAAGAAACGAAGCAGGTTGCTGAGCGTGCACGACCTGAGTCGATAGCTCCGCCGCGGCGTAGTGTTCAGCCCGAATCATTTCCCACAAGGCTTTAAAAATTACGACCAGCATTGATTATAAATTGGTGTGTTACACGAAAGATTTACGAGCCAAGTACGAAGGCACCAGTTAGTGATTCATTTGAAGCGATCGACCTAACTGCGTGCCCATCGTTACACACTTATTATTCACGGACAGCGCTGTGCTCGCAGCTTGTCTTTTTCTCCCGAACAAACAGAGACAGAGCGCAACCTTGCATCAGTATTGCTTCTCGCCCACAAAAGAAAAGTACTGCTCGCATTGGTTTACTGTGTATATATATGTTAGCGACATCGATATATGTAGTCTCTCTGACTAAAAACTGTTATTTCCTCACACCCTGGGTAAGGGCAGCGAGGTGTACGAACTCCCTTGTTTCTTTCCTTCTTTCTTTGAAGGCACCCCTTATTCAGAACGAATTCATTTTTTACACCGATGACGACCAAAGGTATCGGTTTCTCCTGCGCACTTTATTGATTGTTTGGAAGCCGTCTTTCATAGAAATATACTTCAGCGCACTCTCAAAAAAGAAATACTGCCCATAACTCCTATATGAAATCTGATATTCCCCTTATTCTTGCACTTCATCATACTCCGGGTTCATGCAAGTTGCCCGCATGGTAGCCATTGTCTCTCTCGTCTCGGTTCATGCACAACAGCTGTTGTCACCCACTACAAGAGATGGCACACCACGCACCTTTCCGTACGGCGCAGGTAATGCGTGTAACGCCGATATCTGGTTTCCTCTGTACCGCGATAACATGCGTTGCGAAACGGTGTCAACTGAAAATTCGGCCTCGGTAGTATTTCAGCCTCGACTCAACGACTGGCCCACTTCGAGCATTCGCGCTTCTTATCCCGCGACGCGTGACGCATTGTGATGCCAATATCGTCTATGTCAGAACTCCGTCAAGGGCTCCGCGATGGTGCCCTACCTTTTCCGCATTAGGACTACAGACTCCCTTCAAGAAAGCGCGCTACCGCAAGGCGACTTTGCCGCAATCCTTGCGATAGTGCCCGGAAGCCATCATATAGCGGTGCGCGCTTTTATGCCGAAGCCTGTTAGAATTATCCTTTTTTTTTTTTCTACCCTTGACAGGACCGCGCGGACGCACCATAAGGGTCATTACGCGGGGGTTCCGTTGATTTTGATCATAACAAAGTTTATTTTAGCTCAAGAACTCTAGAAAATGTTAATCCTTAATTCTTTCTTCAGATTTTATTTAAATACGAAAGCAACCAATGGTCTCACAACATTCATCTTATCCGAGAATTTATGTTAACAAAGATTGTCCTAACGGGAGTTTACTGCTGTTTTGGCTCTAGCGGTGGTAAGGCAACGACTTAACCACGAGTTGGCAGACGCCATGTTTCTCTCTATCGTACACATTGTAAGAAATAATTCTTACGTCGTTGCGTAGTGCAGTAACCTAAGCAAGCCCTTGCGGGATGCTGCAGTTCTTTGGGCTTAATATATTGCTACAAATAACGTTAAAAACAGTCTTTCCCTACCAGAGGTACCAGATATAGCATGTACGCATGAAAGCTTAAGTCGCCTGTCGTTGCTTCTGATGTGACATTTCTTAACACATGCGACGATTTTACCATGAGAATGCAGCAACCTTCTTTACTTTCGTTGCGAGACAGCAGCATAGTCGATGCGATTTTGACCTCACCACTGCTTCCAGAGTTACCTCTTTCTGGACACGCATTATGCACAAAACTAGATATAGGACACTGTCAGTTACTCTCGTATCTACGTATCAGACACTGTCTATAGTACCCTATACGTATGTGACACTGAGTATACATGAGTTAAACATCTATCATCCGTTTATATCTCAGTTCAGTTTTTCAGTTTCAATAATTTAGTTTTTTTTACAATGCTTTCTACACATGTCCTTTTTTTTTTTTTTGTTAAGTCCGACCTGCGCCTTGTGCATTTATTGTACTTTCTAAATAAGCAATCTTCAGCGTACTTTGTTGTATGTATTACAGTTTTAATATCACGCTTGTACCACCTTGCTAAAATGACCGTGCGGTGATTGCAGTATCAATAAATGATTAAGACCTATTCCCCTTCGGCAATCTATAGAATGCAGGTGCGGCCGCTACCGCTCGATCGCGGAGTCGATCGTACTACGTCAAGAAGGTGTGCAAGAGAAACACCATTAATCTCAGCGCAACGGTTACCAAAAGCGGCTTGTAAATATCACATGCCTTCAGGAGGTAGGACTTCATATCTCAATCAGAGGTATTGCACGAAACTTAAACTAATGGTAAGTTATTAAAGAAGAAAGAAAATCTTGGAAAGGTTTTCTTCAAACTTTTTTTTTTTTTCACAACATTTAGATGAAATGAGGGAGTCAACATATGGAAGAAGGTCGTCAGTCGCATATTTACATCGGCAAGCTCGGGTCCTATTCTCGACAATTCACAATTTTATTTAAATTGCTACTTAGAAGAAGAAGAAGAATAATAAAAAGAAGAAAAAGAAGAAGAATAAGAAGAAAAGAAGAAGAAGAAAAAGAAGAAGAAGAAGAAGAAGAAGAAGAAGAAGAAGAAGAAGAAGAAGAAGAAGAAGAAGAAGAAGAAGAAGAAGAAGAGGAAGAAGAAGAAGAAGAAGAAGAAGAAGAAGAAGAAGAAGAAGAAGAAGAAGAAGAAGAAGAAGAAGAAGAAGAAGAAGAAGAAGAAGAAGAAGAAGAAGAAGAAGAAGAAGAAGAAGAAGAAGAAGAAGAAGAAGAAGGAGGAAGAAGAAGAAGGAGGAAGAAGAAAGAAAAAGAAAAAGGGACAGGGAAAAAAGAGAAAGGGGAGAAAGGGGAGAAGGAAGAAGAAAAAGAGAGAGGGACAGGGAAAGAAGAGAAAGGGGAGAAGGAAGAAGAAAAATAGAAAAAGGAGAAGGAAGAAGAAAAAGAAAACGAAGAAGAAGCAGCAGCCCTCCAGTGGAAGATCGTATGGTGTACATTTTTTCTGTCGGCATTACATGGTATGTTTGCGTAAATTTCTACTGCTACAACTTTGTAACTATGTCCTAAAGTACCTCACCCGCAACAGTTTGTTTAGTTTCATATAATCTTCACTTGTATACAATTTGCCTCCTAATGCATTTTTTTTTTTCAGGAACTCAGCTCAGGTGTCGTCATGGGCACACTCTTTGAGAAGCCCTAAATGCACGGTCTAGTGACGTAAGAGACGTGCGGAATGTGCATAGAGAGCGAATGTTAGGAGATGTCCCTTGTAAATAGCAGCGACCACTTGGTCTCCTGTAATAAAGGGGTCAATTCTGCTTTTCGTTTTACTACTACTCGCCAGCAGTAGGCAGGCGTTGAGAAGCTTCCCTGTGACATGCAGTGTCCAGTCCATGCGTCTGTAGCTTTCGTCGTTCTGCGATAGAGTCATCCGTGCTATCGCATCTAACGAAAATCACCGCAGTAATTTAGACGTGAATTCTGCCTCTCCAGCGGACACGATCGGCAAAATCACGCCGTCGATAAATTCGGCTTATTGGATAAGCCGGGCGTCCAGCCTAACGAGAGTAGCTAGCCGTGAGAGTGCATGGCAGTTAACGTGTGCATGACCACATGTCAACGCCTGCCATACAACCCTACCCCCCTTTTCTATGACAGGTATACCTGCACCTAGCCAGAACTCTCAATAAGAGACATTCACTACGATTTGTCAGTGGAGCTATTGCGAGTGCAGAGGCATAAACTCAAAACACGTCCCGCACTTTTTTTCATCCGTAATTACTAAACTCTGCGACTGGCATGCCATTTCGTAACCCAAGCTGTCGCTGTGATTCGTACTACTTTCACGATAAACATACGAGGAACTTTTCTTTCTGTCAACATATGTGTGGCGTGGCTTTGAGCGTTCGGTTCTTCTAGACATACGTCGGCCGCAAGGCGAGTAATGCGATTTGTCTTGAAGGCGATTGCTTAAGCAATGAATCGAAGCCGAAAAAGATATGCAGTGCACAGAATCCCTGTGGAAAGGCTGTAAACCATTTTCAGAACCTATAGGAACGAGTGAATATTGTCACCCCGCACCTCCACCAAAAGATTGGTGGAATTCCCACAGTAGTGTCGCGCACACTAGTTCAAGTTCAATGGTCGCTCCTTTTCCGACACCCCCTGCGTCGTCATCGCCAAGTCCACCAAATCACTTCGTGATCTTTTGCCTCAATGGCAGCACGGTGCACCACATACAAATAAAATAAAGAAAATTATGCGAAGCATTTCGAGACTTCTTAATAGATCGTTATAAAACCGTATCTTATAGAGTGTTGCGCTGGTACTGCTGCTGAACTGTCTTACAGTTGCACCTAGGAAGACTGCGAAAGTAGAAGGTTTAGCGTGGCTCAACATTGGCACGTTATATGGGGAAGGAAAGAAAGACTCACGCCTTCCAGCGGCAGGTCCAGGCGAATGTTCTCGGCTTCCTGGCAAAGCCTCTGCACGGGGCAGTGCACCTTGAGAAAGACGTACTCGCCGATGTGCTCTTGGTCCATCTGAAGCCCTTCCGAGCGCATGGCGTTCTCGTAGAGCTCGCGGTAGTGACGATGCAGCTCCCATTCTGCCTCCTGATAGGTCCGACTCACATCGTCGCACTCGAACACCAGCACGTAGTCCACTTCCTTGGCGCTGCGAGAAGTCACAAACATCGGTGATGTGTAGAAGTACAGCTTGTTAACTAAATGGTTTCGTTGGTTTGGTCTATGTAGTTTACCGTCCTAAAGCGACGGAGACTACTAGACCCTTAGTGGAGGGCTCCGGAAATTCTCATTATCTTGGATCATTTAACATGCACGAATATCGCATAGCATACGGGCGCCTTGCTTTTCCACGGCCGGGGTTCGATCCCGCATCCTTGCCCATAGTAATCGAGAACTCTAGCCACTGCACCACCGCGGCGGGGTTGTTAACGAAATGATAAGCTATAAAGTTAAACCTAATATCAAGTCAGCTATACGAAAACAATAAAAAAATGCTCGTATGTTGTTGTTTTTTTCGGGCAAAAAGAGGACGTTGAGAAGAAATTGAAGCTTTCCGAGATTGAAGAAACACGATCTAGTGACGTAAAAGACTACCCTCTTAGATAACTTAGCTTTTGTGAGTTGAAAAGTAGCGAGAAATGAAATACTGGCAAATGAAATACAAATATCTACTACCACACGTATCCATGAGTATCTTTTTGCTATCACTAGTCGAAGGAGCCCCGTGACCTGTTCGCTACACTCATTGAGTCGCTGCAGCCGTAGATGAACTTGGTCGTATGCTACAATACTAATTTACCACCATGTAGACCGAGGACAGTCGAGCTAGCGTTTTATACGTCGCTGACATAGGTCGATGAAGTGTTCACCACGTGACCGATCACTCTCAACGCGACCAGTCCTAATATTTACCGCGCCTACGCCCACCCATTGCTTCCGCAGGCCCGCCTAGAGTACGGCTTTTGGTAGAACGATGTCACAGATCACAGGAAGAGGCCTATTTAGAATACGTATTTATTCCCATTGTCTAGCCGCTGAAATCGATATGATCTGCTGGGAAATAAAGGCGCGCAGCGATGATTTTTTCGCGAGAGCTTGTTTAGGTTGGCTGCCTCTTTTGACGCATGGACCCATTGTATGACTTCACTGCATGACATACATGTATTGCAATAAGGGTACGCCATAAGGGTACGCCAGACTGGAGGTTAAGGGGAAATAGTTTTATAAAGGTCTCTTAAAATTTCACCATGGACAGCCTTTCATCTGCTTTCCTCTATCGTTAGTTACGTGTTCGGCTGCCTTCTAGTGCTCTCGCCCCCAATCATTTCGCGAGAACTCGTTTTGGATGGCTGCTTCTTTTGACGCATGGACCCATTGTACGACTTCACTGCATGCCATACATGTATTGAAAATAAGGGTACGCCATAAGGGTACGCCAGACCGGAGGTTAAGGGGAAATAGTTTTATAAAGGGTTCTTAAAATTTCACCGTGTCCAGCCTTTCATCTGCTTTCCTCTGCCGTTAGTTACGTGTTCGGCTGCCTTCTAGTGCTCTCGCCCCCAATCATAAGAACGCTTCTGCGTTTCCGTGTCAAACCGGCGTTATACTTGGTCTAGATTTTGGAGACGCATGCTTTCTCTCTCGAACCATCATTCCCCTTCGACCCGGGCGTCATCACAGACGCCGAGCATTTCAACGAGCTGGATAAGCTTACCAAGCACGAAGGAGGAACAGTGACGATGATTTATGGGCTTCCCACATGTATCAGTACAGAATGTGCAGCAACCTGTATTCCTGCGTACTTAATACTATCCTCCGAGTGGCGGGGTCTATTGCACGCCTTTCTCTCCGACAAGGCTGTTCTATGAAGTGCGGTTCATCTGCTGAAATAAATCCTGAACTGTTAAAAAAATAATGTTGTCATCCTCAGGCGGATGGAAGACAGTCTGAAACTTCAGTAAAGTAAGTCGCAGGTTCGCGTTGGAGCGGATTGTTATCCCACTCGGTGTTCTTGGGAGTCGCCTCTTGATAAACGACTACCTTTGAAACACATGCAATTTAAAGCCGAAGTTAGATGTCTAAATGACGTCGACAGCACAGTTAACTACGGGTGTAGACGAAAGTAAACATGTCACGCTATTTCCTTTTAAAAATTTTCACGCATAGCGTAATTGAAACTGGCAGTCGTGGTATGTGAAAACCGGTAGTAGTCGCCAGTGCCCTTTCACATGGAGAAATATTGTTTTCTTATCTCCAGTGCAGGAGGTGTGATTTTACTTTGAACGGAAAAGCGTGTTCCTTTTACTCATGCCCGCACCTGTACTTCGCTCCAGCTCATCTAATCGTGAATTTTGAATTCATGGCGTGCGGTGTCCCTTCACGTTGTTGTTAAAATATTCAAAATTACCAGATTTTGAAACGCAATGGACGTAACCGAAAATTACTTCATTTACTAGGATGTTAACGAGCTGAGTCTGAATATGACAGCACCCATACCTATAAAGAACATTTATCGTTATTGCAAACCTGACTACAACAACTGCAAGGCAAAAACATTTCCCATATCCTTCCAATTATCTAACTTCGTCCAATGTCAGCTGCACTTAGTTAATTCCCGCAAACTTCGTAATCTCACCGGCCAACCTAACTTTTTGAAGCTCCCTGGTATAGGTATGCATTTGTCTTCTTTTGGAATCTATTCAGTTACTCTTAGTTACGTTCAGTTTCGTGACCTGCTCATGATCATTTGTTCTTATTGATTTCAAATGGAATTCCATTCTCTTTGACCCACGTCTTCTCACTTCCTTTCTCTTAACGTTACAGCTATCGTCTTCCTTTCCATAGCTCATTGCGTTATACTGAATTTAAACTGAACACTTTTGGACTCTGAACTAGGCATCTGTAAATAAGCGACAAATACAGTTGCTCCGCGCTGTATAACGAAATATTCGCCACAAATTAAAGAGGCAGAGCTTAACTCTAAATGCCACTTTCTTGTAATGGCAGAACTACACCAGAATCGCGAAATTGCGGCCCTCAACAAAGCGTATGCGGTATTTGACATTTTATTTTCACTACTCAAGGCAAACGCCTGCACAATGAGCTCCGTTAACTAAGTGTGAGCGATAACTCCGAGCCTTATAGACCGCACTTATACGCCAAGAAGCGTGTTTTCAGAGCGTTGCGCGTTTCTCCCCTGCGTTGTTTATGACTCGGATCGTGAAAACAGAATCGAACAGGACGAGAACATTGGCTGCGACTCTGACTGCAACAGTCGCAGTAATTCGCATATTTCAGCAACAAACACTAATTCGCGTACAATGATGCACATTTGCACATATGCACAGAAGAATTAAATCGCGCACCGTGCTAAGTTCCAAGCTATAACTCACGTGCTGAATATTGCCAAATTAACAACATGTATTATGCGCGTACCCCACGTCATTGCTGATAAAATCGCGCAGCGCATTATTACTTTTTTTTTTTTTTCAAGGCAAAAGTGAGTGAGCACTAACTTGAACCATAAGATCCTTTTCTTTTTTTTTTTTTTTTCTACCATCAGTACCCAGAAGAAGCCGCAACCGTTTAAAATATTTACGAATACTTCGGCAAACCTCGTAGATTATTCGGGTAACTGCGCCCCATTCTTCAAATGCGTTATTGAACACAGTTACAGCGACATAGTTAGCGGAACTATCGAGAGTTATGTTACCCATGAATTATTAATTTCTCTACTACAGCAGCCTCCGCTTTCACAAGGCCCTTGCATGGACTTTGGGATAAAACTTCACGGTAACTGCCAAAGCAGGTTTAAACCGACTGCAGCCGTAGCCCGTTCGGGTATCCATGATTTAATTGAGGACCCTGGAATTGCGTTAATAAAGATTTCGCCCTACGGCGCAAGTTCCGAAGGTGTCCGTTATAAAGGGCAGCTGCACGGCAGCATCCGAGGTGGCACAGTCTTATTAACGTCGCAGTCCACGCAGTGTGCATGAAAATTGAGAGTGCACGTCGTTGTGTAATTTACTATTACATATATTAATTACCGAGATCTGGGCTCTTTTTATTTTATTTTTCTGGTCCGCAAATGCGAGAAGCGCTGGCAAAAGTAGGTAATACAGCTTGAAAGATGATAATTAAGCATGACTAACGACCATGGTTAGTAGACCCACGATAGGAGGTGGCCCAGTCTTTAGTACTCAACGTGAGACAGCGATTTTATGCAGAAATTTTGTTTATAGTTACTTTGGCTTTTTTCGTTATACTGGGAATTTGTTATTTTGACATACATACCTACTACATGCATGCAACCATGAGTGTTTTAGAATGGAGACGCCAACGCACTTCTATAGAACACCATTAACCTAGCCATTTTGTGAGCGCTGTATCCTACCGCACTTTCATAGGTTTGGTTTGGTTTGGTGGGGTTTAGCGTCCCAAAGCGACTCAGGCTATGAGAGACGCCGTAGTGGAGGGCTCCGGAAATTTCGACCACCTGGGGTTGTTTAACGTGCACTGACATCGCACAGCACACGGGCGCCTTGCTTTTCGCCTCCATCGAAAAGCGGCCGCCGAGGCCGGGATTCAATCCCGCATCCTTGGGCATAGTATTCGAGCGCCCTAACCACTGCATCACCACTGCGGGACCATAGATTTGTATCGCCGCATCGCGAGCATAAAAATGCTGTCGTGTTGTTGTGTTTATGTTTTTTTTTTTTCGTTTTTCTCGAGTATTTAGTAGACACAGTAACGACGGCTAATTAGCTTGCCTGCTACCTACCGCATTCAGGGGTGTCGGAAACTGGCGCGTAAATGTGCTGTCCACCCAAAACTCATACGCTGTATAGGCACACGCGGTAGTGTTTCAGCTCTATGTTTTCAAGGTTGTGAAATTGTTGCAAGCGTGCCTGTTCAGCTGCATGTCAACCTCTACATGGGAAAATGAACTCTAGGAACCCCCCCTTCCCCTCCCCCCCCTACCCCTTCACCTCACCGAATTGTACGCTTTGTAACAAGCAATCTACTGGGCAGTCGATAGTGTGAGCTCCTTTCTGAGTTTGGATGAAACATTGTCATGAGCAGCTAATTTCATCTTCTGGTGTCTTGCGGAGTGCCGGTTGCTTTAATTCATTGACTGGTAGTAGGACGGCAGGTTTATTTCTGACACGCCGCAAGTAAGACAAGAGCGAATCGCATGCTGGTTGCGGCAAGCGAAGTTACTTGTTCATGAGCGTTTTCTTGCAGCGCAGGGGTCAACGTGGAAAGTAATTTCGTTGTAATGCCAAATGGAAGAACATATTATTTTTATTTTTTGCTTTCCTGCTGCATTTAGGTGACAAGGTCATTCAGACAGGTGCATGTGCCGGATAGGTTGTTGAAGGGGCAGTCAAATTCCTGGAAAAACTTGGTTCCCTTTCTTCCCACAATACCTCGCATTTTGAAGTACTACAGGCTCCTAATGTTTGCTCGCGTGTTTTCTCCTTTCATGTAGTGCTTTAGACACTGATATGCGGAGTTACTCCCTGACATTTCCTACGTCTACTAAATAACTTACGATTTAGTGCGTTTTAAATGCTGTTTCAGTTTCGGCTTCATCCATCTGCTGAATCATTTATAATTAAGTATATTTATGATACTGTTCCTGTTTCGGCTTCATCAACCGAACGATGTATGTAAGTCTGACATAGAGTCAATATTTAGAGCCCATGAGGCATGAGAAAAATGGCAATATGACCGATCATGTGCTGTTGTTGTCATTCTAGCGTTTGAAACAAACTGGCTTAAGTGTTACAGCGAATAGTAAGTAACTACAGTCAAACCTTATAACAAAACCACTTTGAACAATATATATTGCATATAACAATGGACAGCCGTAGAACCGTCAACTTTGCAATGTGTTCTATTATAAAATAGCCCGCATGTAACAATCTTGTAAAAGTAGATTATTGATTATAACAATTATATTTGGTCCCTGAGTGCTAGCAGGAAAAAAAAAGATAAAGCGCTACGACCATACCAGCCAAATCACACTACGAAGTCCTAAGAATGATCAAGTCCCTGGTGGACATCATTTGTGCTAAAAATATTTCACTCAGCTATGTGTAGCGGTTGGACGTCCTGCAGAGAGATGATAAAAATATTGGCGCGAAGCAGTTAAATTAAATTTAAGCTAATTGAGTACGTATTTTTGCCTGCAATAAGTGAAAAGCGTAAGCTACTTGCTTTTCAATAAAATTTATCGTTTCTCAAGTTTTCTTTGTTGTTTTGGTTTAGCTCAGTTATAACAATTATTGGTTCTAACAATATTGGTTCTAACAATTCTAACAAGTGCCAATTCTAACAATTGGCACTTCAATATTGGTATAAGTGGGTTTGACTGTACATATCAGCGATTATTATTCACCTTTTTGCCCTACCTTAACACAACCTACAGTCACAGTCATCGTTCGTTCGGGTGGTGAAACCGAAATATCAACAAGGATTAAATTCACGGTAGTAAAATGGCAAGCTAGCTGGTGCCGCATTGCGAAAGCAGAGCAAGGAACGACAACAAAAGAGAGGTACACAAAGGAGACGCTTGGGCGCCCATGTGTGTCTCTTCTGTATATCTCTCTTTCTTCGTTATACTTTGCGTTGGCTTCCAATGAAGAAATTCAGCTATAGACTATTTAGCAGTCGTAGGCCAACACCACGCCAGGTTAACGCCCCATTTGAAGGAATAAACACGCGTATCAAGCACACAGTCCAATTCGTCGAATAGTTTCAACATGTCACTTCAAGTAGTCCACAATGCAAACATGACCGAACATGATTCACACTAATTAGAAGACAAGTAGATACGCAAAACGGAATTTAAATAACTAATATGACACGGCGGCTATTTCTGCATTTAGATCAACAACAAATCATCAAAATTTATTTTCTTGAAATCTTTGGGATGTATGATTTGGATTTCCTTCAAGTAATGACACATGAGTGTTCGACTGAAAGCGATGCGGTAATCTTTTATGGCCATAATTTATTCGCAGTTTTTTTTCTTCCTGTGTATGTTATCTCGCAAGTTCTGCGCCACATGAATGCTGTTCATGCTAATTTTCGTCGTACTCTCGAATCCGTGTAGCGCTGTTGAAAATGTAATTCATATAAAATTTATAATATAGTCGCGTTTTGACCAATTGGACTTAACTGCCTTAAATCGTATTATATACAAACAGGTCGTGATATTCTAGTCCAGGCATAAATAGTATGAATAAACGAATCATGGGTTATGTGGATATAAACAGTAACAACAATACTAGTTACCACACAATCAATGAATTCTACCTGAAAGTGAAATCAATTTTCTGCACCAGTTAGCTTGTTAGGAGGCCGAAAATAATGTGGTTTGTTTTAATGGCATTTAATTCCAATTTGTTTGCTCTCAGCCAATGAAGTAGGTTTTCTAATCATTTTAAATCAGTTCTGAAAAGTAAGTTCAGGTCCTGAAAAAAGAAATCTTTCTTGAGTTTTCAAGATTCCATATAATGCTAGTGCTATATTTGTGATGTCGTTTACATAAACAAAAAATTAAACAGACCAAGTATTGAGATTTCTGGGACGTCATGTATTATGCCGGCCGTGCTCAATTTTCTGTCGTTAATGATAGTGTACAGAAAGTGACTTTCATTTACATTTTTTTTTATTATATGGTCGTTAATTCCTTTAGTTCAATGTGAATGATGTTCGTCTGCAGCTCAAAAAGTGAAATGACCGAAAACGAGGAGGGGGCGCCAGCGCTAGCTGCCAATATTCTTACTGCGAAAGCACACACCTTTTTATGCACGCAACACTGCAGTGACATCGGGAGATATGCGTGCAACCAACGGGAAACAAGATTTTTCGACAGACTGACAGAAGGGGTGGTCACACAATCAGTTCTGAATGAACAAGCAAGGTTATTGGAAGTTTATATTTAGTGGAATATCACGCTTGACAGGATCAAAAAGGTTTCTCGAAGTCAATAAAGGCACCTTCTATTATACAATGGTGTTCGAAGCTCTTAAGTATTTTGACTATAATAACGTTTAGTAATGCCATTTTTATGGACTTTTCCTTTAAAAACCAAACTGTTTTTTTTTTATTATATTTTGTTTTTGGAAAAATTTGAAAGCTGCACATTTATATATATCCTTGTACAACTGTAAAACATTCTCCCAGAATTGTCGTGTAGTTGTTAATTTCCTTGGTTACCACATTTAAAGACTGCAAATACGTTGAAATGTTTAGTCTTTCCGGGAACACGTCAAAACTGACGATGAGGTTGAGCATGTGAGAGAGTGGTTGACACACGATATAAGAAAATGCTTTATTGGGTTTCGAGTTTAGCTAATCGATACTGCACGCACTTTGTAACGTGCGTTGCATACGTATTCGTCCATTGTAGGCAGATACGCTATGATCGGAGTCAAACTCACTTATGTTTTACGCAATATGATTCAATGAACACCGCCATACAATTATGACCAGCACCGTGACCGCTATTCATGTAGAGCCATAACCACGCTTAGCCCGAAACCCTTGAGCGCGTGGACTCGATGAATTTAAGTGCAGCTCGGAGCTGACCGATAGGTTTGACATCGTGATAAAGTGATAAAGTGCGAATTCCACCGGTCCCAAAGCGCTACGTGCAACATGATCTCGCGCCGAGCGGCGCAAATGTCTGTTCAAACCACGCGTTAGAGCGTTCATGTTAAGCTTGCTGACAGCTGTATTCCTAATTTCGTAAGAAATGAACTGTCATAGCTTCACTGAGCTACAGCAGCGTGTGTGCTTGGCAAGACACCCACACACACACTTGCCGCATAGCGTTTTGCCACAGCATTTCACCGTGCATCAGTCGTCACCGGACTGGAACATAATTGGAAACTAGGCGGAAACTTGTTTAAAAGCAACAGCCGCAGAATCGACATGTCATTTTTGGGTTTTACGCCTGAAACAAATGTCGAAAATGAAAAATCCCCCAAGTGTCATTTAAACAATGCTGTTTACTCGTACTCCAAGTGACACGATCGCGCCAACAAGGCGCAAAAGTTCCATTGTCATCCATTGACGTCGTTCCCGAGACTTCCCTTAAGTGCTCGCCTGTCGCGAAATGCTTGCGTGACTCAGCAGGGCACTTTTGTCAGAAGCGAGAAAGGATTGCCACAAGTGGCAAGTGAGTTCAACGAACCGTGTTCCTGCTGCCATCACCTGTTGCCGAAAGAGCGCTCTCCGCTTGCAAACCAAAATCCGCGCCTCCCGGGGAGGAGTGTCTCTCCGCGCCGCTAATAGTTATTCCGAAACGGGGCAAGTTAGGCAGCGTTCACGGTTGCGCACTTCGACGCGTGGGATGGACTTCCCGACCGCCCCTATCGACCCGAAACGCGGCCAGGTAAAACGTCATGCAAATGTCATCACCTGTGGTTGAGGGCCACTTCGGCGTCGCGAAGCACGCTGGCCAGCGAGTTTTTTCGCTTGGCTGCGGCCGCGGCTGCCGAGGGCAGCGTGACCTTGGAGCGTGCCTCCAGTGCCCACTGCGAGGTCTCTTCCCAGCACGTGGCGCCGCCGGCAGGCATCGGTGCTGTGCTGGGACGGAGGGCTTCCACCACCGGCGCCCGGCACGGCAGCAGCCGCCAGCTCTGAGCAGCTGCCACAGGCCCGACTCGGGCCCAACATCGATCTGAGACCGTTTGTCCGGCGGCGTGTGGCAGAAGGCGCACGCTCGCTGCTTGGAGACGCCGCTAGGCGGACACGCATCGTCGATAGCCGGTGTGCGGTTGAATCGAAGCGCGTCTTTTCCATCCCCTTTAGTGATAGGGAGGCCCGCTGATTACTGGGGTCTATTCGTGCACTATGCTAGCAAAAAGATTCTTCCTACGAAATCTTTAGGTTATATCGGAGAAAGTCGTTTTAGTGACAGGAGAATGGTTCCTCCACTTAGTAATGTAATGTGATAAGTTAAGTTGCAGGCGCCAGAAAAGACACAAGGCAAGTAAGCTGAATAACTAACATATGTGTTTTAACGTCCCAAATCAACATACTCTTTGAGCGAGCGACACTGCAGTGGAAAGGATCCAGATAATTTCGATTCCCTGAAATTTTTTAACCTGATATGCAACGTATACAGTACAGGGGCTCCTTACGTTTCGCCTCCATCGAAATGCGGTCGCCGCGTTTGGGATAGGACTTTCGTTTTCGGGCTAGGAAGTCCTCTAATATGCTTCTTGTAATCCCTGAAGGTGTAAATAAATAAATATATATACATAACTTAATTAATTAATTAATAACGTGCTTTTAGATTTCAAAAATATGACTTCCCGACCCCAGCGCTCCCTCGCGCGCAACATTAACCGCTGGTTTCCTAAAGGCGCATGCAGCCTCAGGTGAATGTGGAGCATGTCTGCATTGTTCGATGTCACTCTCCTGGTTCATTGAAAATCGACTATAGTAAACGCGCCCTTGCGTCTTCCCCACGGGTGCAAATTTTTGTTCCGCTTTGTACAATCAGTAAGATGAGCAAAGCAACAAACTACATTGTCGTTCCGACGCTGCTCGTCACCTGACAAATTTTACTCTTTAATTCAACCTCAGTTAATATTTATTGATCGGATCCCTGACTCTTTTTGCGTACTTATGTTTCTGTCTTCACGAGAGACTAAGAGGACATTGCAAGTTGCAGAATGCATTCTCTAGCTTCGTGTGATATCTTCTGTCCGATAATAAAAACCTGTTAAAATGTATTATTCTGCTATGCATCTTGCAACGACTACAGTTTCTTATCTCGATGCAAATTGACCTACCTCCTGCCAAAGGGATTCGCCGCAACAGAATCGAAGGAGGACCCCGTTTGTCAATACCCCGCCGGGGTGGCGCAGTGGTTACGGCGACCGACTACTGTGCCTAAGGATGCGGGATCGAATCACTAGAGAGTTTTAGCTTACCGTGATCCGCGATCCGCTACTGGGATCCGCCAGCGCGCGTTCCACTGCGCATGCCCAGACCTCCCTTGAAGCCGATAGATGGCGCCACATACTGGATGTCTGCACAAAGAGCTGCCGCGTCGGGACCAATCAGCTTGACCGCCCCGCCCACGCGCGGTAGAGAGCCACGGTGGCGGATCGCGGATCACGGTAAGCTAAATCTCTCTACTGCCTCGGCGGCCGCTTCTCGCTGACGGCGAAAAGCCAGGCGCTCGTGTGCTGTGCGATGTCAGCGCACGTTAAAGAACCCAAGGTTGTCAAAATTTCCGGCGCCCTCCACTACGGCGTCTCTCATAGCCTTAGTCACTTTGGGACGTTAAACCTTATGAACCGAACAGAACCGTTTGCCAATACCTAGTGGACCGGTAACCCCGGATTCTTTAGCAACCATAAAAATAGCATTGCAAAGCTTCGGACTACCGTGCAATGAAGACACTCGTGTTCCGTCTCGTAAACCTACTTCGCTAGATGCCCTGACTCTTGCGATCGAAGTGACCGTGTTCCTATGTGGAACCATTTATACGATCTACGCGCCCTTTTTTGCACCTCAGGCGGCCTTTCTGTTTTCCACGAAGCGAATCAGCACGCTTTCCTTGTCTGCTAATTTTTACAGCCAGCCTCTTGTTTGCTTTTTTTTTTCTTTTTTTTTTTCTCTCTCTCTCTTGAACTCATGAACAGCGTGTTTCCTCGGCGGTGCCTGTGATTACGATGGTACGATCGACCACGACAGTTGCTACTGCCCTTTGTTACGTGCACAGAAAGAAGACAGCCACCTGCTCACTATCGTTTCATGCAAGCTCTGCAATCGACCGCAGTGTGATAGCAACTAACAAGATTTTCACGGCGAAAATGAATAAAGCATGCATGTGGTCCTGCTTTTCTTTGCACGCATACGCATCGACAACTGCTGGAAGACTGTTGCGCGTGTGCACCGGAGCCTTTTTTTTTTTTAACCTTTATCTCTCTCTCTCTTTTTTCTGACCTGCTGTCTTATCTT
This sequence comes from Amblyomma maculatum, assembly GCF_055883805.1. Classification (NCBI taxonomy): domain Eukaryota; kingdom Metazoa; phylum Arthropoda; class Arachnida; order Ixodida; family Ixodidae; genus Amblyomma; species Amblyomma maculatum. Next base: position 83,221,845 of record NC_139347.1, read on the forward strand.
CGCTTATGTTGTGTGTGCAAATGACCTTGTCGCCTTCCATGCATTTGATTATTATGTAAATATCGAGCGAAACATGCGCCTTGTCGTGACGCTGGGGCTACGTCGACCCGGCCTTCACTTGGTAGCGTGCAGAGACTCGGGGTTGAAGTAGGATTGAATCTTCGAAGTTGGTGAAATATGTACAAGCAGGTTTAATGGCACTTTGAGAAACTTATTTACAAGATTATTTACACGAAAAAGAAGGGTACATCAGCAAAATGGCAAGCGTTAAGAGTTCATAGCGAGAAGCGACTGGATGAGCCGTTTACCCAGGGCCCAGAGCGACATTTCGTGCTCTGCAGCGTCCTTAAAAACCCCCTATGTCCAGCCCCTCTCTGAAGATGCTGACCAACCAAATCCAGGGCACGCCCCTCAGGTATCGGCATCCAATCGAACACATCACTGCACTGATGGTCTGAAGCACTGACTGGTCCGGCATTCATTCGTTGGGCGTGATCACTTGTTGGCGGGAAAAGCTTGGGAACGGCGAGGAGAGGAGGTACATTTCTATTCTTCAGCAAAGAAACCACAGGCTGGTTCTGACAAGGGGTTTTACTTCTCAGAAACCCGAGTGCACGTGGCGCCGCATAGGGCTCCCAACATGGTCCCTTTTCGACAATTGCAAATCTTTCCTGCATTCCCGGGAAATCACTTAATGGCCGTATGAGTCATGCTCCTTTCTGGTCCTGCACGTCAGCGGACATGTCACTCTGTCGTCTCCTTTAGATAGGAGGCATTCATCACTGGAGGATAGCACTTCTCGACTGGAAGGGTGAACAAAAGAAAGAAAGCACTTCCTGCTATTTCCCTCAGGGGGACGTTTCTTTGTGTTTTTCCAGACGTTCTCTTGACAGGGTCAATTTGGCATTTGCAGGTTGTCCACAAAGCAAAACATGCTTACAAAACAGGATTCCTGGAAACAGGCTCACTTAGAGCCATTGGACCATCACCACATATTCACAAAACTTATCCATGCCCACAGGCGAACAATAGAGCGCGCAATTGCGGATGCTTGGTCGTAACAGCCTCCTCCCCCGCCAGAAGAGTCTCGGAGGGCAGCAGTCCCAGCTGCTGCATGAAGAGACGACTTAATGGCCTGCACGTGAACGCTTGAAGCTCGCTGTTGCTTGTCGCGTTGTCTTGATTGTTGTAGGCCAAATTGCTCGAGCTGTCTGAAACTCAACCACATGTCGAAGCAAGCACTCGGCTCCCGTCTGAAGAGACCAGGTCAAAAGAAAACTGCCATTGTTGTTCGAGAAAAGCCCACTCTCAAGACGTTCAGGACCCACGTATTCCTAGAAAACCAAACGTGCTGCTTTACATAGTCACACATATACAAGCGCACGAAAAAAAAAAAACCTGATTATCAATTTGGATACATGGTGAGGAACATCTCGGACCGCTTAGAAAGAGCGGCTAAGCGCGTCCGCATTCCCATTTAACTTCCCCTTTTTGTATCTTATTTCAAAATTGTACTGCTGTAAAATCAAGCTCCACCTAAGAAGGCGACTGTTCTTTGATGTCGCAGTTTGCAGCCAAGCCAGGGGACAATGGTCCGTCTCTACGGTGAATTTGGCCCCTCCAAGATAGCACTGCAATTTTTGAATGGCCCATACAATGCAAGCGCATTCTTTCTCTGACGCGCAATAAGCCCTCTCTCTAGAACTCAGTTTTCTGCTCAAGTAGAGCACGGGGTGCTCATTACCGTCGTCATCTCTCTGGCAGAGAACAGCACCTAACCCTCGATCACTGGCATCACACTGGACCGTGAATTCTCGGCCATAGTCTGGAGCTCGCAATACCGGACGGCTAATCAGCACAGCCTTCAGGTTTACGAAGGAGGCTTCCTTTTGTTCGTCCCAGACTACATTTGTCGGTTCTGTCTTGCGGAGAGCGTCGGTCAGAGGGCTAGCCAAAGCTGAATAGTTAGGGATGTAGTGATTGTAGTACCCAGTCAGACCCAGGAATGCTCGAATTTCCGTCTTCGTGCTCGGCCGCGGGTAGTCTGCTACCGCAGAAATCTTAATCTCGCTGGGTTTCCTGAAACCTTGACCTACATTGTGACCCAAGTAGTCCACGGTCGCCCTTGCCAGGCAACATTTCTCGGCCTTTACGGTTAGTCCAGCTTGACGCAAAAGGCTCAGTACAGCTCTTAGATGTACCATATGGTCCGCCCATGAGTCGGAAAAAACCGCAATGTCGTCTAAATAAGGCACCGCGAATGTTTCACACCCCTTTAAAATCCTATCCATGAGTCGGGAAAAACAAAATGGAGCATTTTTGAGCCCGAAACTCATCATTGTTGGCTGGTAGCTGCCCGTCGGAGTGACGAAAGCCGCGTATCTGCTGGCGCGTTCAGTGAGCGGTACTTGCCAGTATCCTCGAGTAAGGTCCAGCGTAGTCACATATGCCGCTCTACTGACCTGTTCTACTCTCTCCTCAATATTCGGAATAGGATACACTTGATCCCTGGTGAGAGAATTTAGCTTTCGGTAGTCTACCACAGGCCTAGGGTCTTTACCTGGAGCTTCTACTAAGATCATAGGCGAAGCATAATCGCTTTCCGAGGGTTTTATTACTCCCAATTCCAGCATGCGAGTTACTTCCCTATCCAGAATTTCTCTTTGCCTTGGAGAAAATCGGTAGCACCTTGATCGCACTGGCACGTCTGAAGTCAGCTCAATATCGTGCTCAGTCAAATCAGTTCTGCCTGGCCTGTCCACGAAGCAGGCCTCAAACTCTGTTATTATCTCGCCCAGATCGGACAGCTGGGATTTCTTTAGTTCTCCTCTCTGCTCCGTCTTTTTGAGAAGCTCCTGAGCGTTGCTTCCTTTTCCGCTGAGGCAAATCAAGTTGTCCCCCATCTCCTCGGGAAGGTTTAACGTTAGATTTACCACGGCTTCCCTCTGCACATAAGGCTTCATAAGATTGCAATGATAAATGCGCACTTCTTTACGCCTACCGGGAATTTTCACTGCGTAGTTAGTGTTAGAAAGCTTTGCAACGACTTCAGCAGGTCCTTCCCACTGTACTTCGAGCTTATTCTTGGGATCATTGGCTTGCTCCATAGCTAAGTCCTCTCGGGTTCCACTTAAAAGTCTCGTGAGATTACTAGACACTGGCGGCAAGAGGTTACTTTCAAGAACGTCCTCATTCCGTGTCTTATCAAGCTCACTTTCATGTTGACTTATCTGAGATGCCTCGCTCTCAAAGTTTTCTGGCCCGCTATTTTCCGCATTTACCACTGTTTTAACTGCCGTTTCCTCCGCTGTTGATTTTTCTGAAATGAGCAGTGTAGCTAGTTCTCGCGCCTTTGAACGTGTTAAGGCCTGCACATCTCTGTCTCCGAAAAGGATGCCCCTCTTTCGCAGCAGCATGTCCGATTTGTTGGAGAACAAATACGGATAGCACTTAGGAAGCTTTCCTGAAACGGCAGCCTCGGTTGTTAATTCGCCGAAAGGGCCCTCGATGACCACGTTCGCGATCGGCAAGCACACACTCTGTTCCTCAACTACCTGTCGGATCCATGCACACTGCCCTGTATAGTCGGAAGGCGACACATACGCCGGATGGACAACATCCATCGTTGCGGCCGAATCGCGCAGTACCTTGCAAGGCTTCCCGTTGACTACTAGGTCATGCAGGTAGGGTTCCAAAAGCTGCATATTTTCATCGCAGTCACTGACATACGAGAAAGCAAACCTTTCTTTCCGGCAGTTGACGGCAATGTGACCCTGCTCATTACACCTAAAGCATGTGAGCGGCTTCCTAGCCTCAAACTTATTCTTTGTGTTCTGCGCGTTGGTCACTTCCTCACTTTTCTCACTGCCGTCCTTTCTAGGGCGTTTGCCTGAAGAAGCCTTCCTTTCTTCGTTTGCAAATCTAGCAAAGTGCCTTTTCTGACGGTTATTCCCACTCAACTTGGGATTGCGGGGCCTATCCACTGCTGGGTTGCTGAATTGTCGGCGCGAAGCATACTCCTCAATGAGTTCGGCAGCTTCAGTTGCCGACTTAATGTCGCCTCGGTCCTGTAACCAATTTCTTTCTTTTCCTGGGAGGCAGTTATAAAACTGCTCCAAAAGAATTCGCTCGACTACAGCGTCCCTATCACTGTAGGAATCTGTGCTCTTTAGCCACTCGCCCAAATTTACTCTTAAATTGTACAGGAATTCAGGGTAACTCTCGTCCCTGGACTTAGTAGCGTTCCGAAAACGTTGTCTGAACGCCTCGGCGCTAAGCCTATACTTTCTCAGAAGGCAAGCTTTGACCTTCTCGTAGTTGTCCGCGTCCTCCTTGCTTAGCCGCGCGACAACCTCCGCTGCCTCGCAGGGCAGAACCGTCAATAATCTCTGAGACCACGTGTCTCGCTGGAAGGACAGTTCTTCGCAAGTTCGCTCAAAGTTACCCAGATACAGACCGATATCCCCTGATATCACATATGGCTGCATGTACTTTGACATCTTGAAATCTGCCTCCTTGTTGAGACGAGGTACCGCTAGCTGGGGACAATCGCCCGACCTCTTGCTCAACTCTAGTTCTAATTTCCGGAGCTCAATTTCTAGCTCCAGCTTTTTTGCTTCTCTTTCAATTTCACGCTCTTTCTGCTGTCTGAGCTGTTCCTTTTTTTGACCGATGAGGTTCCATGCTTCACTGAGCTCCTCATCATCGGTTCCCAGATCAGTGATTGCCTTTATAATCAAGGGTTTTCGTGCCAAACCACTTGTATCAATTCCCAATTCCTCACACAATAGCAACAGGTCCGGTTTCTGCAGCTTTTGTAGGTCCATGATCGCTCCGAGTGTCGGCTACTTCCAAAACAACTGTGCAAACTACCAACCTAAAGGCGTTTCCACACTCTTTTTACCAGTTCTAAAATCTAACCCTGTTCTAGAACCTGGTCCACATCAGAAGAAAAGCCAAGCACTCACCCACACATGCGATCGATGTTCCGAGCTGCCCTCTTGTTGGCCGATTGTTGCGCCTGCTTGTTGCTTGAGATGCCACCTCCGATCACAAGGTGTTGTGGCTTGTAGCTTCAGATCCACCTCCAATCACCAGATGTTGTGGCTTGTAGATTCAGATCCCAACGCTGGGCACCAGTCGTTGTGCTTGTAGATTCAGATCCCACCGCTGATCACCAGTTGTCGTGACGCTGGGGCTACGTCGACCCGGCCTTCACTTGGTAGCGTGCAGAGACTCGGGGTTGAAGTAGGATTGAATCTTCGAAGTTGGTGAAATATGTACAAGCAGGTTTAATGGCACTTTGAGAAACTTATTTACAAGATTATTTACACGAAAAAGAAGGGTACATCAGCAAAATGGCAAGCGTTAAGAGTTCATAGCGAGAAGCGACTGGATGAGCCGTTTACCCAGGGCCCAGAGCGACATTTCGTGCTCTGCAGCGTCCTTAAAAACCCCCTATGTCCAGCCCCTCTCTGAAGATGCTGACCAACCAAATCCAGGGCACGCCCCTCAGGTATCGGCATCCAATCGAACACATCACTGCACTGATGGTCTGAAGCACTGACTGGTCCGGCATTCATTCGTTGGGCGTGATCACTTGTTGGCGGGAAAAGCTTGGGAACGGCGAGGAGAGGAGGTACATTTCTATTCTTCAGCAAAGAAACCACAGGCTGGTTCTGACAAGGGGTTTTACTTCTCAGAAACCCGAGTGCACGTGGCGCCGCATAGGGCTCCCAACATGGTCCCTTTTCGACAATTGCAAATCTTTCCTGCATTCCCGGGAAATCACTTAATGGCCGTATGAGTCATGCTCCTTTCTGGTCCTGCACGTCAGCGGACATGTCACTCTGTCGTCTCCTTTAGATAGGAGGCATTCATCACTGGAGGATAGCACTTCTCGACTGGAAGGGTGAACAAAAGAAAGAAAGCACTTCCTGCTATTTCCCTCAGGGGGACGTTTCTTTGTGTTTTTCCAGACGTTCTCTTGACAGGGTCAATTTGGCATTTGCAGGTTGTCCACAAAGCAAAACATGCTTACAAAACAGGATTCCTGGAAACAGGCTCACTTAGAGCCATTGGACCATCACCACATATTCACAAAACTTATCCATGCCCACAGGCGAACAATAGAGCGCGCAATTGCGGATGCTTGGTCGTAACAGCCTGTCGGCACTTTTGTAATTCTCTTACAAAAGCTCGATCGGGTAGAAAAGTAAACTTATTTTTCTTCTTCACACTATGTATTTGTCGAAACAACACCTTAAAACTTCTTATCGCGGTTTCTTTTTTTTTTTTTTTTTTTTTTGCGAATCTACTGTCTCTAGGCATTACTGACTGCACGAGGCTGATTTATTCCTCACTCCAAAACTTCAATTTATTTTCAACTGCCGCGCTTGAAATTAATTAGTCTCGAGTTAACCGAGTAATCTTTTCCGAACTCTGCTTTTCTGAATCTGCCATCGTTGTGGGTTGCGTTAATCTTATTCCTTATTTAGATCCGGTCATAATTCAATCATTGTATGCGTGTGTGCCACAACATGTTAAGGAGGTCAGACTAATACCGTTGGGAGATTTCGCTCTTCCTGATATTGACTGGATGCACTGCACCATCATTCACCTTGCTCCTGTGTTGTTTTAGATGTAATGCTTTTATATACCCCTCGCAAATCGTAACAGAACCTACCCGCGTACAAGGAATTACCTCTAACATTCTCTATTTAGTGTTCCTCAGTAGTCGTTTCCTCCATCAAGAAACAAACGTAGAAATTATAGATAGCCTTACTGACCACAAGCTGGTAATGTGCTCTGTCTTGAACCACTATAATGCACCCTGTTCGCGATCTACAATCGCGTATCGCGAGTCGGGATTCCCACCTGCAGCCGAGTTGACGATAATGCCATACTTGATACCTGATCACAAGAGCTAACAGGATTCCAACAACTCTCAGGTGACAAAATACTGAGGCGCAAAAATGCTGTGCCATATTGCATTACTAATTATGTACGTACTGAGTCTAAAAAAACCCGAAATAATAATCCATGGATAACTCGAACCGTAATGCGTGCCTAGCGAAAAGTTCGACGACTGCAACAAAAAAAAAAAAAAAAAGAAAGAAAAAAAAAACCCAGGAACACCATTTATCACAGAGAACAGTTACAAGGCTAACCTTGACCATTAATGATTTTAACTCGAAAATAAAAGCTGCTAAAACGTTCCAATTCCCAAATACGCTGACTAACTTCCTAAAGGATGCTCCCCAAAGGTTCTGGCGTCACCTAAATCTTTAAACACAAAATTAAAACCAAGCGTCTCCGAAGGAAAACAGAAATATTGCAACCACGCTGAGCAACTATCTTTGTTATATTGCGTTGTGTTGCAATGCTCCAAGCTGAACTACCCAGCACCTCCACCAAGGTGTTAAGGGGTAGTTCAGCTTGGAGCAGAGGGCGGACACGGAAGACAAGGCTTGCAAACGACAGACGTTTTCTGCAGGCACCAGCCGACTCTTCTCGAACGTCGTCTTCTTCCAAACTCACGAGAGTCTTCTTCTTCTTTCCTTATGTGCATACTAGTGCATGCACCGCCTAATGGAACAATATTTTCGCTAAGGACAATGGAAATACGCCTCATTGCAAGGTCTGGTAATATCTCGAACACTTTTTTGCGTAGATATGCCGAAAGGGTAGCAAAATTGTTAGTAATGCTCTTTAACAAGTCATTATCATCCCGCGCCCTTCCTAAGGAATGGAAAACAGCTAACACCAGCGACTCTGGTAACACCAATACACAAATCAGGAAGCAAATGAGATCCCTCAGACTTCAGGCCAATTTAATTAACCAGCACAGTATGCAAACTAGTCGAGCACATTATCTTAAAGCGAATAACAGCCGATATATAAGAAAACCAAATAATAACGCCTTTTCAGCGCGGCTTTCGTAAAAAATTTTCTAGTCACCTAACTAAATGATCTAACGCATGATATATTCAACGGGACAGAAGCATATTAACCTATTCTTCTTCGACTTCTCGAAAGATATCGACCGCGTATCACACACTAAATTTATTACGAAACTTGAAATAACCTTAGGAGCTGGTCCCCCTGTACACTGAATTATTAATTACTTTAACTCATATCGTCGAAACTAACAATGAGAAGTTCAGAGCAGCCAATCTAAATTCCGATGTACCACGAGAAAGTGTTCTAGCCCCTGTGCTGTTTTAATTTTTATCGAGGACTTACCTGCGATGTTTTTCACGGTATGAAACAATTTTGCTGACGATTGTGTACTTAATAATGAAATTAACTCTGTCAATGGCCATGTAGCTTTAAATAACGCTTTGACAGCAGTGAACAAGTGGTGGGATAATGGTAGATGAATGTTAACGTTAAAAATTCACTTACTTTATTCCTAACCAGAAAGAAACATATATCAATTTTTCGGTACACCTTAAACAATATTCATCGTACGTCTGTCTGCGAATACAAATCCATATGCATAACACGGAGCGCTGACCTATGACGGGATTTTCGTGTTAATATTTGTCACGTCAACCGCCTTAAAAAAAGTTATTTTTTTTAACAGACGTTTCAAACTAGCACCATCTGCAACAAAGTTATTTACATATAAAACATTTGTCAGGCAATCCTAGAATATGCCAATGCAGTTTGGTTTCGTTTCACTAACGAGCCAATTAAACACATGGAAGGGTCGTTGTGGATGCTCGGGCGAGTTTGTGCTCTGAAGACAAGGAGAAAACACAGAGTGGACAGTACGTGCGCCAATTTTCAGTTCATCATCATCATCAGCCTGATTATACCCACTGCAGGGCGAAGGCCTCTCCCATATTTCTCCACTTAACCCGGTTCTGTGCCAGCTGCATCCACTTGACCCATGCGAACTTCTTAATCTCATCCGCCCACCTAACTTTCTGCCGCCCCCTGCTACGCTTTCCTTCCCTTGGAATCCAGTTTGTTACCCTCAGCGACCATCGGTTATCCTCTCTTCGCACTACATGTCCTGCCCATGTCCATTTCTTCTTCTTAATTTCCACTAGAATGTCGTTAATTTGAGTTATTTCTCTGACCCACTCTGCACGCTTTCTATCTCTTAATGTTACTCCTACCATTTTTCGTTCCATAGCCCTCTGGGATGTCCTCAATTTAAGTAGAACTCTCTTGGTTAGCCTCCACGTTTCAGCCCCATAGGTGAGTACAGGCAAGATGCAACTGTTGTATACTTTCCTCTTGAGCGATACCGATAAGCTGCTAGTCATAATCTGCGAGTGCTTGCCAAATGCGCTCCATCCCAATCTTATTCTTCTTGTTATTTCCTTTTCATGGTCCGGATCTGCGGTTACTACCTGTCCTAAGTAGACATATTCGCCTACTACTTCCAGTATTTCGCTACCTAATGTAAACTGCTGTTCCTTCCCGAGGCTGTTGAACATTACCTTAGTCTTCTGCATATTGATTTTCAAGCCTACCTTTCTACTTTTTTTTGTCTAGGTCATCAATCATTATTTGCAGTTCATCCCCCGAGTTGCTTAGCAAGGCAATGTCATCAGCAAATCGCAGATTACTGAGGTATTCTCCATCTACCCTTATCCCTAACTGCTCTCATTCCAAGTCTCTGAATATTTCCTCTAAACAAGCTGTGAATAGTACTGGGGAGATTGTGTCTCCTTGCCTAACACCTTTCTTTATGGGAATTTTGTTGCTTTCTTTATGTAGAACTATGGTTGCTGTGCAGCCACTATATATATATCTTCCAGCACTTTCACGTACGGCTCATCAACCCCCTGATTTCGCAATGCCTGCATCACCGCCGAGGTTTCAACTGAGTCAAATGCTTTTTCGTAATCAATGAATGTTATGTATAAGGGCTGGTTATATTCCGAGCATTTTTCTATCACCTGATTGATGGTATGGATATGATCGATAGTAAAGTACCGTTTCCGAAACCCTGCTTGATCCTTTGCTTGATTGCAGTCTAAGGTTGTCCTGATTCTATTAGAGATTACCTTAGTAAATACCTTATACGTAAGAGACAGTAAGCTGATTGGTCTGTAATTTTTAAGGTCCTTAGAGTCCCCTTTCTTGTGAATGAGGATAATGTTTGCATTCTTCCATGCTTCCGGTACCGTCGATAACTCCAGGCACAGCGTATACAGGGTGGTCAGTTTTTCTAGCACGATATCCCCCCCGTCCTTCAGCAAATCTGTAGTTATGAGGTGCAGCGGTGGCGTAGCGGTAGAACATCCGCCTCGCATGCAAGAGGACCGGGGTTCAAATCCCGGTGCCGCGCAATTCTCCACCGGATGAAAAAAAAAAAAAAAAAAAGTCCGCGTGTCGATGGAATTGCATATACAGGTTTGGGGTGCGACCTGATGCCGGTGAACACCTCCGGCAACGCACTCCCTCACCAGAACAGGAGTTGGCCACCCTGGTGCAGTAATTGGCCACAACCTCCTATGATAAGCTCCATAAAACCCCGGCCCTCAGTCACCAGCGGCTGCGGAACAACTGACCACGGCGGCGGTCAGACCTGTGACGCAGCAGGGGGTGCTAAGAAAGCCTGGCTCCGCTGGACAGGCCGCCATTGGAAACTGACCCTGGCAACGTTTAATGCTAGAACCCTAGCTAGTGAAGCTAGTTTAGCAGTGCTGTTAGAGGAACTAGAGGGCATGAAATGGGATGTCATAGGGCTTAGTGAGGTTAGGAGGCCGAATGAGGCATATACTGTACTGAAGGATGGGCATGTACTGTGTTATCGAGGTTTACCAGAGAGGCGACAACTAGGAGTAGGTTTTCTTGTCAATAAGTATATAGCGGGTAATATAGATGAATTCTATAGTATTAATGAGAGGGTTGCAGGCATCGTAATTAGGCTTAATAAGCGGTATAAACTGAAGGTTGTACAGGCCTATGCACCTACATGTAGTTATGATGATCAGGCAGTTGAAAGCTTCTATGAAGATGTAGAATCGGCAATGCGAAAAGTAAAGACGCAGTATACTGTACTAATGGGCGACTTCAATGCCAAGGTAGGGAAAAAACAGGCAGGAGACAAGGCAGTAGGTGACTATGGCATTGGCTCTAGGAATAGCAGGGGGGAGTTACTAGTTGAGTTTGCAGAGCGCAATAACTTACGAATCATGAATACCTTCTTCAGCAAACGGAAGAACCGGAAATGGACATGGAAAAGTCCTAACGGAGAGACTAAAAATGAAATCGACTTCATAATGTGTTCAACCCCCGCCATTGTGCAGGATGTAGAGGTAATCGGGAAAGTACGATGTAGTGACCACAGGATGGTGAGGTCGCGAATTAGCCTAAATCTGAAGAAGGAACGCAATAGATTAGTAAGAAAGAAACCCATCAACGAATTAGCGGTGAGGGGGAGGGCAGAAGAGTTCAGGATCTCGCTACAGAATAGGTATTCAGCTCTAACTGAGGATGGCGACATTACCCTAGAGGCAAGGAACAATAATTTCAGAGATATCATTACTGAGTGCGCGGTAGAAGTAGGCGGTAGGATAGTTAGAGAGGATACCGGTAAGTTGTCTAAGGAGACGAAAGATTTGATTAAGAAACTGCAGAGTATGAAAGCTTCCAATCCAACAGACCAGATCGAATTGGCCGAGATATCAAAGCTAATCAATAAGCGCAAGGTGGCCGATATAAGGAAGTATAACATGGAGAAAATTGAGCATGCTCTAAAGAACGGGGGAAGCCTTAAAGCGGTAAAGAAGAAATTGGGCATATAGGCAAAAACCAGATGTATGCGATAAGGGACAAGGCGGGCAACGTCATCACTAATATGGACAAGATAGTCAAAGTAGCCGAGGAGTTCTATACAGATCTCTACAGTAGCCAAAGTAGTCAGGACCGTAAGGAGATTGGCGGTAGGGAAAAACAGTCAGACGTTCCACCAGTGACTAAGGACGAGGTCAAAAAAGCACTAGAAACTATGAAAAGGGGGAAATCAGCTGGAGAGGATCAGATAACTACAGAATTTTCAGTTCAGTGTTTATTTAATGCGAGTACAGGCTTTTATACAATTTAAGAGCATAGACAGAACACGAATCTAGCATGCTATCGCGAAGCACGTCACCACATATCGCACAACTTGACTGCTGTTACTATATTTTTCTAGAAATTTTATCTCCTTCTTCGAGAGGGATATCGATGGACGCTTACTCATCCATCTTTCAATTTTTGTTTAATTATTATTTGACTTCATTGATCTCGCGTGTTAGCTGTTTCTTGTTTCTGCTGATAGTTTTTGTAGTCTTTGAAAATGACTTGGCATCTATCTGGCTTGTATTTTAGACAGTGCTCAGCAAATATTGCCATTTTTGTTTTCGATGCTTTTGTGTTGTTCTCGGAGTATTTCATTTAGGCACCTTCCAGTCTGTCCTGACATGGGCTGAAATGTGCTGAAATGTAAAAAGAATCTTCGGATACGTGGATGATTATTTGATCACTGTCGACATCACCGAGAATGATTTTCAGGCGGCATGCCCTAATGCAATAACCGTTTTTGAAGAATGTCTGCTGCACGTGACATATGAAATGCCTAGAAATGAGGAGATTCGCTTCATTGAAATTAGCCTAACATTTGAAGAGAACGGCTATGCCCCTCGAGCAAATAAACCCCTGCTTCCATATAATTCAGTGCATTCGAAACTGGTTTTGCGAAGTATCGTAAAAATACATTAAGCAAGTCCCATGAACACAAAGCAAACAGTAATCTCTACAGTCAGATCAAGCGATTGCGCGAAGCCGGCTATCCCAATGCATTTCTGTTCTCTGTGACAGAAATTCCACTTGCAAAAAAAAAAAAAAAAAAAAAAAACAGTTCCCAATTTAAAGCCAAGAGGAGAAGTACAAAAAAAAAAAGTAGCAGGGCTTACCTATTTCCTAGAATATAGCATAATCTGAAAAAGTCGGTGATCAGAGGTAAAATTATTGTTTTCAGCAGCTGATAAACTGGCAAAATCTTGTCCTATGACATTGTGCAGTCCATGGGACATTGTATATAGGACAGACCAGAAGATCGTCGTGTATTCCTATTCCATTGTATAGGACATTGTATATAGGACGGACCGGAAGGTGCCTAAACGAAATACTCCGAGAACACAACAAAGACATCAAGAATAAGAAGGGTAATATTGCCGAGCGCTCTAATATGCAAGCCAGATGAATGTCATAACCCCTCCCCCCCCCCCCCTTTTTTTTTTCGCCCCACCGCGGTGGTCAGTGGTTAGGGCGTTCGACTGCTGTTCAAGGATGCGTAATCGAATCCCTGCTGCGGCGGCCGGGTTTCAATGGAGGCGAAAAACAAGGCGCCCGTGTGCTGTGCGATGCCAATGCACGATAAAAAACAACAACAGGGATCTAAATTTCCAGAGCCCTCCACTTCGGCGTCTCTCATAGCCTGAGTCGCTTTGGGACGTTAAAATCTACAAACCAGACCAGACCAACCCAAACCATTCTCAAAGACTGCAAAATCATCAACAGAAATAAGGAACAGCTAACATGCGATATCTTAAAGGACAGAAAAATGGAAAAAAGAAATTGAAAAATAATGCATAAGCGATCCATCGTTATCGCTCTCGAAAGAGATACACTTCCTAGAAGAATAGTAACAGATATGTGGTGACATGCTTCGCGATAGCATATGCTAGATTTGTATTCTGTCTATGCTCTTAAACTGTATAAAAGCCTATACTTGCATTGAATAAAAACTGAGTTGAAAGTTGGCGCTTGCGATGTTCACTCTACATTTTGTCCTTGTCTTCAAAGTGTTGTAACTCCATCATAATTAGAAGTGCAGATGAAGGTGGTCAGGTGTATATTTAACAAACGCTGATGAACAGACTCACCAACATAACTACTCCAACACACAGTACTGTCCTTCAAAACAGAGGAAATTTACATGCGGGCCTTAAACCGTGCACCAATTTATGTACAATCAAATAATCTTTTTTTAGGTATTTATTTATTTATAGGTACTGCAATTTGGTACACATCATAGCAGGGTGGGAAAACCAAAAAGAAATGCAAGCATATAAACGCACTCAAATTCATAAAATTTGCAGGCACTTTTCAAACATTAGTAAAGAACTCTGAGTTACAGTCTCGCTATTAAGTTTATTCCATTCCGTAATTGTCTTCGGAAAGAAAGAATATTTAAAACAGTTATTTCGCGCGTTCACAGGGGTTATTGTTAGTGCATGCCTTTGTCTCGTATTATAACCTGAAGAATAAGTAATATAATTGGAAGTGTTAATATTATAATGACCTTTTACAAGCTGGAAAAGAAACTTTAGTCGGCAGATACGATTGCGCTCAGTCACAGAAGGTAATCCACTACGCTTCACAAGCTCGCTGACAGACGCACGGCCATATGAATTAAATACAAACCTAACGACCTTATGCTGTATGCGCTCAAGTTTATGAATGTTAGTTAAGGTGAAAGGGTCCCATATAATTACGGCATATTCTAACAGTGGACGGATGAGGGAGTTGTAAGCTAATAGGCGGACACTGGGCGGAGATGACTTCAGTGAGCCGACACTTGAAGATACATGTACATATACATGTCGACACTTCAAGATACATGTCAAAATCACAGACGTGGTAAACACGTAATAGTCACAAGTACACACTAAATTAGTTTTTCATTCCGTGCTGTCACTTTCAGGAACATATTCTTTCCTCGTGTTCTACACCAATCGAACACTGTGAACAGGTCCGTTGTTACTAGTCCAACATTAAATGCTTTTATCAAGCTTGTTGGAAGTAAACTACTTACATCACAGTAATAATTGCATTTTTATGTCTTTGCAAATTATTGTTTCTCTTGTGGTATAATTATTTGTCCGCCTAATTCTTATCGCATGCTCCTCATTCTAGTTTAACTCATTTAAGCATTTGCTAATTTGTAATCTTGTGTTATGTATTGAAATGTACGTTAATTATTCACCATTGCTATATTTGTATGCCATTCTAATTTTGAATACCCTCCCTATTACGATCCCTTACAGTATTGACATTATCAAATGAGTGAATAAATAATTTAATTATGCAAAATCTGCGTCTTCCTATTTCGGCAAACAGCCGCAAAGGCAGATAGCTATTTCCCAAAATTCTCTTATCTTCCATTTTTCACCAAAGGAGACTGAACGCTTACTTAATCTAATAAAAATTTTCATTGGTGTAGATTACGATGTCATTAATTCCGAACAAATTAAATTCGTATCCAAGTTATTAAGATACGCTGTCGCATATAATAAAAAAATAATAATTTTCAGTACTAGTATCTGATCAATTGAGAGGAGCAAGGTTGTTCTAGTCTTTAAATCAGGAGACAGAAACACGTTTATGAACTCTCAACCAATATCTATAATAACTAGTTTTGTCAGAAGATTTTTGCTGAACTATTAACAGCCGACTAATGTAGTTCTTGGAGAAATATGCTACATCCAACTCCGAGCAGGAATTTCAAAAGAGCAAATAATCAGAACAATTTTTAGTTTTTGTTAAAGGGAAACTAATACAACGCATCTAAAATAAGGCTAATGTACACTGGGGTTGTTTCTCTGCTTGCGAAAATCTTTTGGAATGGAAGCCTTTTGGAAGTCTTTATATACATAAGCTTAAAGACTGCCTTGACGAGTGTAGATTTTCTTGGTTAACGATTATCATCCACTTCGTTAATTCCTCCAAAAGGATCAACATCGGTGCTTACTTTGTTTTTGTCAAATAACAGCCGAATAGCTGAAATTGTTAGCGTTTCTTGGTAGTAACGTCTGCGGACGGCACTAACGTATTTTTGTGTCGCGCACGAAACACAAAGTTAAGGAAATGACTAAGCAGTTTTGGAAAACATTTCTGAAGGGCCAAATAAGAATTGTCTACAATCAAATGCTTATAAAACTAAATACTCAGCATTTGTTTCCTCTTTGTAAGCGCGACCAATTTGTGACGAAAATTATGCGTAAATATACAGAGATTCAGCAAACATATGACTAGAAATTTGTTTGAGTTTGGTTCTAATAAAGTAGAGCTAGACATGTACCATCCGGCCACCGATATAGCTCAGTAATCCGGGTGCATTCGAGAATGGTTGGTTTGGTTGGTTTGCTGCTTTACATAAATGCCTTTATTATTTATTCAAATGTTGCCTATTGTTCGCTTGTACGGGGCACCACTACGCAGACTGAATACAACAGAGTGATTGTAATACAATAGCAAGTGCAACGTATTTTTGAAGCATATGAAATGTTCGTGATTTGCGCACAATGACCTATTTTCGAAACAAGACACGCTCATAAAAAATCAAAACTTTTTTGCAGAAAATAATGCCACACATACACGCCGGAAACATGCACAATGATCTCGGCATCACAGTCGATCACAGATATGCTTTTCAGAACGAAACAAGGAAGAATCCAAAAGCTAGTCATATATGGCAAATAGACATTGGGCATCGGCTTTCTTAATAAACATGAATATATGATGAAATTAACAGATAGCGCTGGTTAACTCAAAAGCATGCACAGAACTTAGCTTGAGGCAAAGGTGTATATTCTATAATTACATTTAGACTGTTCTCTGTTCTCACGTACGTTCGCCGTGTTTCGTATTTTACTATTGCTGTTTCTTTTTTTTTTTTTTGTAGGCATTGTACACTGCTGTATTACCGTTTGTTCAATATTTATAACATAACAAAAGCTTTACCAAGTATTGCTGCGCATGCAATTTATGTGTGAATTCCGTATATGAATATCCCCGCATACTTTTGTTCTTTTCCTGTTATGTTTTTCAATGCAATTTATGTTGTTGATGTTTTTTTAAGTATCGTGATCGAGTGATGACTGCACATTTTATGCAAAATGACCCCTGTTGACTTGTTGAGCTCTGTATGAATTGAACGTGGCCTCGCCTACCCACTTTCAATTCGTACCTCGTCAGGTTGCTTTGGCCTTTAGTTTCTATCGCCACTGGAAATGACCCACAAGACAGTTATTTTGAATGGAATTGAATCAAGCTACTTGTCGGGCGCTATGTATACAGTAGCATACACGGTGGACCCGCACCTCCTTCCATTGGCGTGCGGCTCCTAGCAACGGCCTCCTTTATTACTTCAAGTAGATTGCACAAGAAACATGCACAATTGAACACTCTGGCGTAAATTATTCGAGACAGAGAAGAAACAAGAAATTTAAAGAGAAAGTACGTTGCGCCTTTTGCAGCCATATGCAACGAGGTGACAGCACAGACCGCGGAAATAGTTGACCCCCCTCCCAGGGCCTACACACAGCGACACTATACGGACAGCCGACAACACGTCCAGAGGTTGACAGAAGTCTACGAGTATGTATAGTTCGTACGGACGCATCAGTCCTTCAAAGTGGGGAAGGACAACAACTACGAGCCACATACATGCAGAGCTATCCACATATCAGAAGTGCGTAACGGACTACCCGGACTCACTTGTAATGGAGCTGTATGCCATCCGCGATGCTATGGAGGCTCTAAATGCCATACCGTCTATAAGCGAAACTCACGTTTACACCGACTCTCTAGCGGCTATTAAACGACAAAAAAACACTAAGAATTACTCGAGACCCACGCTCTGAATAAAAAAAAAACAATAAAACGCATTTAGGTTCCTTGAATACAAGAAGGCGCTAAGAACATTGATCATAAAAAAAAAAAAAAACAGACACCCTTACACACCGAGCCCCAAACACGAGGACCTCGCCAACAAGCCTCCCATTAGATTCCCACTCCGCTTTGCCAATCTCGTCATCTGCTGTAAGGTAAAGTGCACATGCTCTGATTCCCCCTGGCACTCAACCCCTTCCTCATAACCTAACGAGAATGGAGGAGGTGTCCCTTACAAGGATTAGTGTGGGGCGGCCCGGCCCATTGCCTAGTAGGTGATGTGTCGATGGAGCTCTCAAGAAGACGAAGTGCCGAGCCCATGCCCTAAGTGTCCAAGTCCGGACACCGAGGTGGACTTTCGCCACCTTTTATGAACATGTCCAGGAATGCAGTCATAAAGAAGATGACTACAAGAAGTTGGACTGCCGCCTACAAGGGAGCAAGACCTGCACTTGTAACCAACGGACAACATTGCATGGGAGCCGGAGCCTGCACCGGCTTCTTGAAGACTATGATCTACACTACTTACTTTAAGTGAAAGACAGCCCCATTCTATACCACGTGGCAAATCTTCGAATTAAAAAAAAGGGATTCAGGGCTCTTCATATTGACGCATGTCATAGAGTACGACGGAGACTGTCACTTGCAATAGGGGAAGACGACGAAGAAGGGAAGCTGTGCTCCGGCTCGTGCTCACCTCACTAGTCGCTGTACATCATCGGTTCCAGAATACCTTCTCAGTAACGTTTTGTTACAATATCATATCTTAGATGTGTTTTCTACTCAAACGAGACGGTTATTGTTAATCTTTCCCAGAGCATTATGTTCGGCATAGCCGGTAGAGTTAAGATTTTACATAGTAATTAATAAGTACCGATTTTGTCATATCTTCATTTAGAGTTCTTGCGTTATATGCTGGGTGAAGAGAATAAAAGATTGTATGATTTAGAATGCTGCCGTTGAACCGGATATACTGAAATCGAGAGGGATCGTGAAATAGCTATATAAAAATGCCCCAAGGTAACCTTATCTTATCTGTAACCTAAAAGAAAGAAAGAAAGAAAGAAAGAAGAAAGAAAGAAAGAAAGAAAGAAAGAAAGAAAGAAAGAAAGAAAGAAAGAAAGAAAGAAAGAAAGAAAGAAAGAAAGAAAGAAAGAAAGAAAGAAAGAAAGAAAGAAAGAAAGAAAGAAAGAAAGAAAGAAAGAAAGAAAGAAAGAAAGAACCCATTCCAGTAGCAGTTTTGAACTATTCGTTGCCTATGAATTTAAATGTGATAATTGCTCTTTAAAACTATGGTGCCATTAAATTCCGCAACGCCGTCGGTGCGAAGCGAGCCGTGTGCTGTCTCATGGCTAAGTCTAGTCAGTTAGGTTGGCTTCACTGCATGACAGCAATGCGGCATCTGGAAAAGCTGTACAAGAGAAAGAACCATCTCAAGAACACGCCACGCGCACATCTTAACATAGTTTCACAGCGCAGCCCTTCCAGCAGCTGCCCAAGACCACGCAGCTTGCCGGCTCCGCGCGCTAAGCAATCGAAGAGCTCTGCGAGGAGAGCGCCTTGGGCGCGGCGCGCAGTTCGATAAATCGAACGACTGGCGAATTGCGAGTTCGATATACTTCTCAGATTTCCTATACTTGTACACAGGAATTTCAAAGGGGCAATCATGTGTTCGATATAACAACAATTCTAAATACTCTGATTAAATATATCCACGCTCGACTGTATTTCATTTGTCAGAATCTGTTACAATATTGCAACGATCGTGGTGCTTTTTTGCATAATAGCCTACGCGGAAAAAAAGATTACGGTAGGCTTTTTATGCTAAAAAATATGCTTTTTTGCATTTTAGTCAGTGTGCACTGCATAGACAGAGATATAAGCTTTTACTGAGTACAGGAATGAAATGTTAGCCCTAGTTGGGCAGTCAGGAAGCCGTGAACCTGATCCATTTCCCTAGTACGGTCGACGATACTACGCTGGTCATCCAGGCTGGGGCCTGACAGCTGGGTCTCTCACCGTTCTTTTATTAGGTGTCTGATGGTTATGGTACCATGTGGTTCATTGCATCACCACACCATATGTTGCAGGATGTTTAGCACGCTACAGAATGTGAATTAATATTTGCAGATGGTGGGCTATATACTATGTAGTAAGGTGCCGTGGACGTGACTATTGGTTTGTAGTTTTCGGAGGGTGACTGCTTCTTCTCAGGTTAGTTTCGGGTGAAGTGGGAAATATTTCCTTCTGTCAAGGCTAGGAGGATGTCAGTATACTTTTTGAGCACATTCTGGGTTCTTCGAAATCTCTCATGGAAGTGGTGCCCGGTCAGCATATCCTCGGGCTGAAGCGTCGGCAGCCTCGTTTCTTTCCAGTTGGGTGTGTCCCAGAGTTCGTATGATGTAAGCGCCCAGGAGGTGGCGTGCTGTGGGGCGACGAAGAATTTCAGGTATACGCTGGAAATTCTTCCCTTTTGGTAATTCCGTTCCGCCGCGGTGGTGTAGTGGTTACGGCACTCGACTACTGTGCCCATGGATGAGGAATCAAATCCCGGTCTCGGCGGCTGCTTTTCGGTGCTGTGCTGTGATGTGCTGTATGCTGTGCTGTATGCTGTGCTGTGTGCTGGGCGATGTCAGTGCACGTTAAAGAATCTCAGGTGGTCAAAGTTTCCGGAGCCCTCCACTACGGTACCTCTCATAGCCTGGGTCGCTTCGGTACGTTAAACCCCATACACCAAACCAAACCTTTTGGTAATTCCTGCATGTATATTGCGAATCACTATGGATTACGCTATGTTCATTGCACGTCGAGAGGGCTAATGCAATTACAGCCTATTTACTGCGTCAGTGTCATTTGTTAGAATAGTCGCAGAGATCTTATTTGTAAATATTAAATTCATTGCGCTAACGGAGTAGGCTTGCCTTCCCTGAAATCTTTCTACATCAGTGTATCGTTTCCGGATTTGTTCCGTGCACTTTGCTAATGGCCCGAACGCTTACCTGGCACTGGTTTCGTGGTATGTGGGATGCATATGTCGTGGGATTGGGGCTACGGTTGTCCTTATGTGGGATGCCCTGTTTGGTACATTCTGGTTCTACGCCTTGTCTGTATCCTAGTTTCATGAGAATTACCCGTCCTGTTTCAGTTTTAAACGTTCCGATTGGTTACTTTGTGGGCCTCGGCAAGCTTTTGTCACGTGTTGTAAAGGCCAAGATGGAGGAGGCGGTGTTTAGAGGCGTGTTCGGCTATGCCAATTACAAT
The DNA here is from genome assembly GCF_055883805.1 of Amblyomma maculatum. Taxonomy (NCBI): domain Eukaryota; kingdom Metazoa; phylum Arthropoda; class Arachnida; order Ixodida; family Ixodidae; genus Amblyomma; species Amblyomma maculatum. The sequence goes on from NC_139347.1 coordinate 83,242,788, forward strand.
TTTGATGGCTTTGCGGAATGAGAGCGTTGAGCTTTTCTAATTCTGCTTTCTTTAGATCCAAATACGTCGTTTGTTATGTGGCTAGTAATATGAGAGAACCTGGGTGATGCATGCGGTATCTTTTCTTACATACCTTGTCTTCTTTTGGTCATGTAGCGCACCAGGTGTCTGATTTGAGTAACAGTAGCCTGAAGGTTGGGGAGAGTGTTTTTTTTTTTTTTTTTCATGAGAACTGTGCAGCGTGAAATTAAAGTGAAAAGGTGCCAGCTGGCACTGCAGAGAATTATTTCGATTCTGTTGTGCCAGAGCCCGCGTTCCGCTGGCACCTTGTATGCGTGTCGAAGCCAGCGCCATGCACGCCTGACACTGCGCGAAGGAAGCCCTGTCTGTCGTGTTAGCCCAGGCAGGGGGGGCGCCGTTGCACCCGCGCCGGAACGCTGCCAGAGAAAGCAGTCCAGTGGCGCTAGTGTATCTGTGGCGCAAGTGTGGCGCTTCCTGCCACATTTAGCCCAAGTGACTGCTCCCATGCGTGTTCTTTTGCACAAGGATAGGGACTGGGTCTGGGACAGCAATCAGGAAAAAGCGTTCCAAGAACTCAAAGAGCTCATTTGTTCAGCGCAATGCATGGCTTTGTACGACGCTTCGCTACAAACCACTCTTTCAGCTGACGCATCGTCTTTCGGTCTGGGAGCAGTTTTGTTTCAAAAGCAAAAAGACGGGCAACGTAGACCAGTTGCATTCGCTTCTCGTTCGCTCACCAAAACCGAGCAACGGTACTCCCAGATCGAAAAGGAGGCGCTGGCGTTGACGTGGGCAGCGGAAAGGTTTGATGAGTATATACGTGGTCTGGAAGTTGTCAGAAGTGGCCGTCTACGACAGGATGTCAGATGGTCAAGAATCTTCCCACTGAGCCAGGCACCTTACATCCACGATGTCGAAGACGCCTTCAATGCGGCTGCATGGACTGCAGCAACCGCCACCGCTGGACTTTGACCGCACGTCAGAGTGGCCGGCGTGGATCGAACATTTCGACGACTTCCGATATGCAACGGGACTCAACGAATGCTCCGGGGAGGCTCAGGTACGAACGCTGTTGTACACAATGGGGAGGCAAGCTCGTGACATATTCAAGACGTTTTCACTATCTGACGAAGACGCCAAGAACTATGAAACCGTAAAGAAAAAGTTCGACGGGCACTTCGTAAAAGAGAGGAACATCGTGTACGAAAGCGCCTGTTTTCACAGACGCGTACAAATGCCAGGAGAGTCGGTAGACCAGTTCGTCACTGCGCTACACGGCTTGGCGGAACGTTGCGACTACGGTGAACTAAAAGAACGAATGATCCGAGACAGACTGGTTGTCGGGCTCCGCGACGCAAAGCTCTCGGAAGCTTTGCAAATGGATTCTCAGCTCACGCTGGCTTCGGCGCTGTCGAAGGCTCGCTTAAAGGAAAGCGTCCAACAGCAGCAAAGTACTCTACGAGGACAACACAGCCATCAGTCATCGGAAATTCGTGACCAGGACCCCAATGTGGACGCGGTGGTTCAACAGAGGCACAAGGGACGTCTGCATGGGCAACGAACGCCGGAGGTGCGGCAGCATGGGCAACGAACGCCGGAGGTGCGGTGTCCTTTCTGCAGTGGCGACGCCCACCCCAGGACAATGTGCCCAGCCAGAGCTGCCACGTGTCTCCACTGTGGCAAGAAGGGACATTTCGCAAAGGCCTGCTTGAAGAAAGCAACGGCTTCCGCTCAACGAAAGGTACGCGTCTCAGCGGTCAACCAGGAAACTGGAGAGACTTTCGTGGGATCAATAGATGCATGCAGAAAAGCGCGATTTGCTCAGGTGCGCATTAATTCTGTGCCCATATTTGCAAAGGTTGACTCAGATGCTGAAGTGTCAGTATTACCAGCAACGTTTCCGGGATTACCGTCCCGACTGGTAAAAACCGATGAAATCTTGCTAGGTGCAGGAGGCAGTAACCTTAACGTACTAGGCAAATTCGTAGCAGAGATCGCATGGAAAGAGAAAATTGTGTATCAAACATGCTACGTTGTCAGTCCGTTACGCGACGTCCTTCTAGGATTACCTGCACTTGAGGTCTTAGGTATCGTGAAATTTGCAGACGCGGTCGACTCGGGAAACCTGCAGTACGAGACGCGTTTTCCAGAAATGTTCCGCGGTCTAGGTACGATGCCAGGGCAGTACACCATCAGGCTACAAGCTGGCGCTATCCCGCATGCCATAAGCGCTCCACGCAGATTACCAATTCCCCTGAGGGAGTCCCTGAAGCGCGAAATAGATAAAATGGAGCGTTTAGGCATAATCAGGAAAGTGGATGGGCCCACCGAATGGTGCGCCGGAATAGTTCCGGTAGTGAAACCCTCAGGCGACCTGAGAGTTTGCGTAGACCTCACTAAATTGAACAAATGCGTAGTTCGAGAGCGATTTACGTTACCAACTGTGGATCAAGCTCTAGGGTCACTGTCGGGAGCGAAATGGTTTTCAAAGCTCGATGCCAACTCAGGCTTCCACCAGGTGCGACTTAGTAAAGACTCGGAAGAGCTAACCACGTTCTTAACACCCTTCGGTAGATACTGTTTCACGCGACTACCCTTTGGAATTACCTCCGCTCCGGAATACTTCCAAAAGAGAATGTCTGAGATACTAGGTGGCCTGCCGGGGGTCGTTAATTTCATGGACGATGTCCTAGTGTTTGGCGAAAGCAAAGCTCAACACGATGAGCGTTTAAGTAACGTGATCACACGCCTAGCAAGGGCAAATGTGACATTAAACAAAGAGAAATGCTTATTCGGGGTTAGGCAAGTGCGTTTTTTGGGTCACATTTTGAATGAGGAAGGTATTCATCCTGATCCAGCGAAGTTCAGTGCTATAAAAGATTTGAGAGCACCCAGAAACGTTACTGAGCTTAGAAGCATTTTGGGCATGGCGAATCATTTGGGCCGCTTCCTGCCACATTTAGCCCAAGTGACTGCTCCCATGCGTGTTCTTTTGCACAAGGATAGGGACTGGGTCTGGGACAGCAATCAGGAAAAAGCGTTCCAAGAACTCAAAGAGCTCATTTGTTCAGCGCAATGCATGGCTTTGTACGACGCTTCGCTACAAACCACTCTTTCAGCTGACGCATCGTCTTTCGGTCTGGGAGCAGTTTTGTTTCAAAAGCAAAAAGACGGGCAACGTAGACCAGTTGCATTCGCTTCTCGTTCGCTCACCAAAACCGAGCAACGGTACTCCCAGATCGAAAAGGAGGCGCTGGCGTTGACGTGGGCCGCGGAAAGGTTTGATGAGTATATACGTGGTCTGGAAGTTGTTTTTGAAACTGACCACAAGCCCTTGGTGTCGCTGTTGGGTCACATGGCAATCGACGCTATGCCCCCAAGAATTCAACGTTTTCGTCTGCGCCTGATGCGATACAGTTTTTCTGTATTATATGTACCAGGCAAATCGCTAACCACTGCTGATACTCTTTCACGTTCGCCGTTAGTTCGTACGAAAGTGGAAAGCTGTTTACCTGTCTCAGAGGTAACCGCTTACTCGAAAGCTTGTTTACTGAGTTTAGAAACAGGCGACGATTTCTTGAAAAGAGTAAAAGAAGGTCAAGCAAAAGACGAAGTGTGTCGAAGCTTGCGCACATTGTGCAAAAAAGGGTGGCCCAGGAAACAAAATGTTCCCTGTTATCTTCTGCCATACTGGCAGGAACGTGCATGCATTACTTTGGTGAACGGGTTTCTGCTCAAAGGTATGAGGCTTATCATTCCTCAGACCCTTCGCAAGGAAGCGCTAAGCAAACTGCATGACGGTCACCAAGGCATCTCGCAATGCCGCAGTGTGGCTAAAGGTTCTGTCTGGTGGCCGGGACTTAGCACTGAGATAGCGTCATTCGTGAAACAGTGCAGCGTTTGCGCGATGCATGCGCCAGAACAGATCGAACCGATGATTGCATCGCCAACGCTCTCTTTTCCTTGGGAGAGAGTAGGGGTCGATCTGTTTCAAATTCAGGGACGGCAATATCTTGTCGTAGTAGACTATCTTTCGCGATACCCAGAGATTGCCATTCTTCCGTCAACAAAGTCTGCTACCGTGATAAGCCGAATGAAAAGCATTTTTGCGAGACATGGCATTCCCGAGTGTGTGGTGACCGACAATGGTCCCCAATTTGTCAGTGCCGAGTTCGAGAAATTTGCAAAACTGTATGGCTTCCGTCATGTCACCTCGAGTCCGAGGCACCCCCAGGGAAACGGGGAAGTCGAACGTATGGTAAAGACGGTTAAGAATCTCATTCTAAAATCGGACGACCCTTACTTAGCCTTGCTGGCTTATAGGGCCACGCCTGGTGTTTTGAACGTCAGCCCAGCGGAGATACTGATGGGTAGAAGGCTTAGGACGAGAGTCCCAATGCTGCCTTCGCACCGCAATCCGGGACAATGCTGTATGCAAGAAGCGGCAGCCAAGGACCGTAAAGTCAGAAAGGAGCAAAGCCGCCACTTCGACCGACGTCACCGGTCTAAAAATCTCCCAAAGCTGGAAGCAGGTGATGTGGTGTGGGTGACTGATCTCCGTACCAAAGGTACAGTGCTCGGAGCAGCACCACAGCCGCGTTCATACCGTGTTCAAACGGAAAACGGGGTTGAAGTCCGTCGAAACAGGAGAATGCTTAACCGTCTCCCAAAAGACCGGGTAGATAGCGGGAACTACGAATTTCCGGATAGTCAGGAACAGCCCAGCAGGGCCGGATTGGTAACTGGAGTAGACAACCAATTTGACGAAGCTCCGGAAGCTTTGGTGCCTCTAACTCAGACGGAGACTGACGGTGGCAATTCTCAAGCTAGAATTGTAACTACAACCAGATTTGGAAGAGTTGTTCGCAAACCCATAAGGCTGGGCGTGGACGACTGATGCTGGAGTGACTGTGTTCTGTCGTGTTTTCTTGGGTGTGTTCCAATGTTATTTTGAAGTGTATGCATGTAAAGTTAATAGTGCTTGAAAAGGGGGATGTGCTGTTATCATCTGTTTTGGTTTGGCTTGGCTTGGCTGGCAGCTGCGACTGCGATAGTGGCGCTAGTGTATCTGTGGCGCAAGTGTGGCGCAAGTGTATAAAAGCGGAGTGCGAGAATAAACGGGGGTTCATTTCGTCGCTTGGGAGCTCGGTGTCTGGACTGCTTTCTCTGGCAGCGTTCCGGCGCGGGTGCAACGGCGCCCCCCCTGCCTGGGCTAACACGACACTGTCCAGCAAGAGCTTCTGGACAAATCGCGGCTAGCAAAATGGCTCATCCGGCTCGCCGATCCATAGCCCTTTTCCGGCTGCGAATTTCGGACACTGTTGAGCCCTGCTGTTCATTCGTCCAATTTAAATGGTGACCAGCGGTGCTTCCTGATTGGAGGGTTCGAAATGCTTAATACTGCTACGGATCCCGAAACTACAAGGACAGAGCCGCGCCGAAAAGGACAACAAACGGAGATAGCCCACGTAGGCAGACGTCTTCTTCCCTGGTCATCACCGCACTCCTTAGCGCGAACCCGTTATGCTTTTGGCCCCCGAACCGACTTTGTAACACCTTTGTATATATCGCATATAAATGTTTCCTTCACTCACCGTCGCACTGACCGCTTCATAGTTCAATTCTGTGCAGCAGTGGCGCGAGATGAGACGTCCAAGGACCACATGCACAATGATTCCTAACTTTTCTAGAAACTCGCTCACCGGCTCACTCATTCCCTCACTTACTCGTTGCCAGGGCCCAGCACAATGTAGAAGTTCAGTTTCTAGGTTTGTTTCTTTTATTTGTCCAGAACACATGGCTTGGACGTTGCCTCCGCTGGTCGATGTTCCTGATAACGCAGTGAGTCTAGCACCGTTCGATGGCAGAAAGAAAGATATGTGTCCTCCCTAAAGCGAACATTGCTCTTTATCGTCTCTAGATCTCCCAGGGAAAGTGTCTGCGGTCGGGTCGATACGTGAATTCGTATGCTATACCCTGGTGGCGTTCTTTCCGCCGCTCGTTTTAAACACTGCAAATAGACCTCCGAACACTTTCAATGCTATAGAGAGCGGAACTCGTGACACTGAAGGGAAATATCTCCCCCGCTAGATTGGCTTCCCACATGCTGCTTATTGACGCGCTGCACTCTTCACGAAAAGCCACGAACTGAACAGTGCGTGCCGTAGCACGTCATCAATAAGCAACGTGTACAGACTAGCTCCAGTTCTCGCTCTCTTTGCTTCCCACAGGCTAGCAGGTGCGGTAAAACACGCGTAATCCCAGAACACGCTTGTTCGTGTGCCTCAAAATTGCGGCTCTGGCTTTCATTGAATCGAAACATAACCGGCATATGTCCCCTTCATTACATTCAAGCCATCACTTTGGTCTGTTTTTCTAGGGCTCTCGTCGCTGTTCGCTTGTTTACGTTTCCCGTAGGGGCTGTATCTGGCGTCGTCAGATTCTAATGCACGAGGTATGAGTTAGCATATAGTTTTCATCATATTGCAGCCGCTATCCTAATATCTCTTCAAGTAGAGTACACAGTGCACTTTGAACAAACAGAAATGGTCCACTGAAGAGGCCATGAAGTCTAACTTTTGTTCATATATCGAAGTATGTCTTTACTATTTGCTAAGACAGTAGCGGCAGTAGTACAGGACGGATGAAGCCTGAATGCTAAAACATGACAATAGATATGAGTAGAAAAAAGACGTACTTATAGTACGCGAGGCACAAACATGGCAATGTGATTACTCAATCTTACTCGGCGGGGCAGCGAACATAAGCGCGCCCGCACAGCCACCGTAAGGTTAGCTACTAATCCATGGATGCGTGCACGCACATCTAGAGAGCGCTCATGTCAAGGGAAGGGTAGGGAAGGGCAGGGAAGGGGGATGGCAAAAGCGGTGTGCACCCCGACGACTACGCCGCCCACGGCAAGCCCGCTGTGCGTAGGCGGCCCGCATCTTCTTCTCCGTTCCTGGACACTTTGGCAATGCGCTCATCTTTTGATAGCATACGTCGTGTTTCGCATAGATTAGTCGTGAATAAATGCTCCCGTTAGCCTTCTGTGGCGCAAATTCACTCACTGAATTCACTGCTCATTTTCACACGTGGTCAGTTAGTTTAGGGCATGCGGCGAATGAGCCGCATATTTATGTAAGCGCGCTTTTAAAGCAACAAAGACGGAGTGAAAGCTGTCGCGGAGGACGCCGAGCCACGCTGCAAGTGGATCACTGCTTGCTTACCCTTTGGATAAGGTTGATAATACATTACATTGCTTACCCGCGTCTCTTTTTAAAATGCCTACCGCATCATTTTTAATGCAAAAATACCAACGAAATACAAAAAGAAGGACACATTTAGGACAGTCACTAACGCTGACTTGATTTAAGGCGAAAGCCTTTAATGGCTCATACTGTCGTGGACAAGCTGTGTCCCGCTTTTGCGGCAGCTGTCGCGTGGCGTTCCTGGCGCGCGTTCAAGTGTGGATTGCAGATGGCAGGAACGCTAGACAAGATGAGACATCTGGAGGAAAGGCACAGTATCTGTCACACTTTCTCCGACAAGTGTGCGCTTGGATGGTACGCCATCGCTCCTGTCGCGTGGCGTTCCTGGCGCGCGTTCAAGTGTGGGATTGCAGATGGTAAGAACGCTAGACAAGATGAGACTTCTGGAGGAAAGGCACAGTATCTGTCACACTTTCTCCGACAAGTGTGCGCTTGGATGGTACGCCATCGCTCCTGTCGCGTGGCGTTCCTGGCGCGCGTTCAAGTGTGGGATTGCAGATGGTAAGAACGCTAGACAAGATGAGACACCTGGAGGAAAGGCACGGTATCTGTCACACTTTCTCCGACAAGTGTGCGCTTGGATGGTACGCCATCGCTCCTGTCGCGTGGCGTTCCTGGTGCGCGTTCAAGTGTGGGATTGCAGATGGTAAGAACGCTAGACAAGATGAGACATCTGGAGGAAAGGCACAGTATCTGTCACACTTTCTCCGACAAGTGTGCGCTTGGATGGTACGCCATCGCTCCTGGCGCGTGGCGTTCCTGGCGCGCGTTCAAGTGTGGGATTGCAGATGGTAAGAACGCTAGACAAGATGAGACATCTGGAGGAAAGGCACAGTATCTGTCACACTTTCTCCGACAAGTGTGCACTTGGATGGTTCGCCATCGCTCCTGTCGCGTGGCGTTCCTGGCGCGCGTTCAAGTGTGGGATTGCAGATGGTAAGAATGCTAGACAAGATGAGACATCTGGAGGAAAGGCACAGTATCTGTCACACTTCCTCCGACAAGCGTGCGCTTGGATGGTACGCCATCGCTCCTGGCGCGTGGCGTTCCTGGCGCGCGTTCAAGTGTGGGATTGCAGATGGTAAGAACGCTAGACAAGATGAGACATCTGGAGGAAAGGCACAGTATTTGTCACAGTTTCTCCGACAAGTGTGCGCTTGGATGGTGCGCCATCGCTCCTGTCGCGTGGCGTTCCTGGCGCGCGTTCAAGTGTGGGATTGCAGATGGTAAGAACGCTAGACAAGATGAGACATCTGGAGGAAAGGCACAGTATCTGTCACACATTCTCCGACAAGTGTGCGCTTGGATGGTACGCCATTGCTCCTGTCGCGTGGCGTTCCTGGCGCGCGTTCAAGTGTGGGATTGCAGATGGTAAGAACGCTAGACAAGATGAGACATCTGGAGGAAAGGCACAGTATCTGTCACACTTTCTCCGACAAGTGTGCGCTTGGATGGTACGCCATCGCTCCTGTCGCGTGGCGTTCCTGGTGCGCATTCAAGTGTGGGATTGCAGATGGTAAGAACGCTAGACAAGATGAGACATCTGGAGGAAAGGCACAGTATCTGTCACACTTTCTCCGACAAGTGCGCGCTTGGATGGTACGCCATCGCTCCTGTCGCGTGGCGTTCCTGGCGCGCGTTCAAGTGTGGGATTGCAGATGGTAAGAACGCTAGACAAGATGAGACATCTGGAGGAAAGGCACAGTATCTGTCACACTTTCTCCGACAAGTGTGCGCTTGGATGGTACGCCATCGCTCCTGTCGCGTGGCGTTCCTGGTGCGCATTCAAGTGTGGGATTGCAGATGGTAAGAACGCTAGACAAGATGAGACATCTGGAGGAAGGGCACAGTGTCTGTCACACTTTCTCCGATATGTGTGCGCTTGGATGGTACGCCATCGCTCCTGTCGCGTAGCGTTCCTGGCGCGCGTTCAAGTGTGGGATTGCAGATGGTAAGAACGCTGGACAAAATGAGACTTCTCAGGCTACCGCCTTTCACTACTTTAGTCGCTAAGGTCCCTCGTAATTTTTTTGTGTTGACTCCTTCTCAATATGAATCACCAAGTAGCTCGGTAGCTTGCTCTCCTGAAATCATCTGTTAGTTGCAGCTAAATGCAATTTGTCCTTTGAAAATTATTGAAGAATTCGGACCTCGTAGATTATCAATGAATTCATCATTTGAAATTATCGATTCCATTTCCTACAAAATTGTAGACATGATAATAATCTTCCATCCTCTCCGAGCTGTTTAATTTACTCACATTTTGTTTTGTTTTGTTTGGTTTGGTTTGTTTGGTTTAACGTCCCAAAGCAACTCAGGCTATGAGTGGAGGACTCCGTAAATTTCGACCACTTGGGGTTCTTTAACGTGCACTGACATTGCACAGCAGACGGGAGCCTTGCTTTTCGCCTCCATCGAAAAGCTGCCACCGTGAGCTTGCGAACGTTCTGCAGCCTGACTTCATGGTACGCAAATGCCTGGGCCGAAGCTTTGGAGCCGCACTGTAAGCAGCCATCACAAAATGTCATGCTGCTTCGAGTTTTTTATGCTCTATATTCAGCGCCACAAGCTTCGTTTCATCTCTTACTGCTTGATGTTGTTGCTGCACTCTGTTCCCTATGGTTGTGCTTGAGATGAAGCAGAGCGGGCAGCATTGGACCGAACTTTCTCGGCTGATCATTAGGCATGCAGTTAAAACTCAATTTATTGAAGCTGAGGGAAACCACTAATTGCTTCGTTAAATTGAGAACTTCGTTAAATTGAGCGAGGTCTTCCTCGGTCACTTCATTCGATAAACTCGATTATATGGTGTTGTAGCCTCCATAAATCCACCGCAGAATCATTTTGGCAAAACATAATTGTTCCGAAAATCAAATTGCGGCCCGCGGTAACAAGCGACACCACTAGCAAACTATAAATTTATCTCCCCACAAAGAAGTAGACGAGTGTTGGTTGCGTACGCTTTTAAGCAATGAACGTACGGATTCATCTTAAGTTGAAGTGTGTCCAGCCCGTATTTCGTCCCCTCGGGTGTTCCAGCAAACTGATGCAGTAGACAAGACATCCACCACTTCACAGGTCATCTGGTTATTTCAATTCAAGATTATAAATCACTTTGTATGGCGCAGTTTGGTAAAAGCGGGACCAAGGTGCTCCGCCATGCTACCGTTGGCTCGCAATCAATGATTTTTTGGGCACTCTCTACAAGACAGACCAATAATGAACACTTTTCACCTTCAATTTTCAAAAAAAAAAAAAAAAAAAAAAGTTCGGTAAATCAGGACAGATCATGAAATTGGTTTTAGTCAAAGCATTGGACCATATGGGCGTGTGAGGGGGAATCGGGATCTCTTCGTTACATTGTGTTTCGTTAAATCGAGTTCTGACTGTGGCCAAGAAAGCGAAGCAACTTTACATACTCCATAAATGTGACTATCAAAAAAGAAGCTGGTCAACTGGGCCAATTTTTTGCGATCATTATTTCTCGTATGATCACATCGGCTGCTCTAAACGCTCTCGGGGCTGCACTTAATTATTTTATTCCCAGACTCCAATATGCAGGCGAGCCTGGCAGCGTCTTCTAGTTTGATGCCTTTTCGCGCGCGGGCCATGAGCGCATCTGCGTGGGCCTAGAAGATGCCACAGCTTCACACCTAAGTATTATCGCACTGTTTGCCCCGTCTTTATTCACACACAAATCTTCCTCTAAAAACACGTAAAATGGTCAATGAGCAGGCTTCACCACATGCGCAGGATGCTACAGGAAAAAAAAAATAGGAACCATTAGATCGATGAAACAGTTTACAAGAAATGCCGCATAGTTAACCAACGTCGTAAACAATTTTTCTTTTATCACCGATCACGACATGCGTATGGTTAAAATAATAAGTGTCGACGATGAACTCCGTTTGGAAGCGCAGGAGATTAATTTCCATGCAAGCTGCCGAGAGCGCTTAATGTGTTTCGCCCTCTTGCGAAATTACTACGGAGCTTGGCGGTGATCTGGGAAGTAGCGAGGCTGAAAGAGTTGATGGTGTCTCAACCCCTCTTCCTTTTCTCCGAAATAACACTTACAGTAAAGCACCTATTAATAGCTGCCCCTTATTGGTGTTCCAGAGCGCCAAGTGGAGGAATTAAGTTAGAAAGGAAAATCAAAGCCTCGATAGCGGCCAGTAAAGCAGATGCGTCTGACGTATACTGTATTCATTTTCTTAGCGGTTTTAAAAACAGGCGTTCGCACTGAAAGAAATTAGTTATCCGCACAATCGTATGCACTCAAAAGGAAGGAGGATGCCGCGAGACCTGTTGCGAATGAAGAGGTACATGCGCGTGCTTATAAAAAAAAATAGAGCAAGCTATATATATATGCATGTGCGTAGCAGCACTGCGAAAGGCAGAGGCACCCCGGTCCAATCAGGATCACGCGTACTACAATAGGCAATTGTGCTTCTACGCGCCTCTCGCCCCCCAAATTGGCGGCGGTGACAGTGGAAGCACAATACTCTATTATAGTGCGCTGGGGCGAGAGGCACTTAGGAGCACAATTGCAAGGGCTCCTCTGCCTTTCGCAGTGCTGCAGATGTCTTGTGAGACGAAGTATACTTGTAGTCTAGCGGATGTTCCTTGCGCATCTTCATTGTTTGTGTCTGTTTGTAAAAAGCTAAGAAAATGATTCCAGCAAGCCGTTACGAAGTAGCCCAACTTGAACATTTAACGTTTGATGTATGTAGCCTGTCGCTCCACGACACTATTGAATTTTAGTCGCGCCGGTCAAACTTCGCTAGAACTTTATTTATAGTGGCGAGGTGGGCTTATTTCTCAAGCGGTTCTGGTTGCGCCGGCCCACGCAGGATGTGTGTGAGTTATTTGTAGAAGCACCATTCCAGCGGCTCTTAACCTATTCATTCCGCAGCCAAAAGATAAACTCTGGCGAACTTCGCCTTTCTTTACACGGGAAGCTTTGTGGCGATCTTGTCATGCATTGTCCCGCAGTTCATCGCGTTGTTGATGGAGGAAAACGTCGATCTCATTCCCCCTTTGGAGGGGAAGGAATTGAGCTAGGGAACTGAGGCAGCAAAGGAGAGAGGGAGAGGCGGAGAAATTATCATCGAACAGTAGTATGTTTAAAGGCCTGGATGCCTGTGGCGAGCCTTTCCTTAAAAGCATTTTCTTTTCATACCATTGTTTATTTCCTCAGAGCATAAAGAAATTTGTAAAAAGGGGTATTAAATGAACGGAAACACATTGGCCGACCTAATAAAGTCCAAGAAGGAAAGCTTATGTAGCCCATGCGTCCAAGCAATATAAGATGACGGACTGTTCGGCAAGAAACCCACTGCTGTCAGTGTGATGGCCCTTTTCGGGGTGGAGAGCAGGAATCACATACCAAATAGGGCCAGTAATACATTTAATCAGAACTGGATGCCCCCGCTCACCTGACTGTCTTAAGGCTGTGTCTGGACGCCACTATGGTGATCCGGTGCTTGAGGTGGGAGATGATGGTCATAGCTGCAGACAGCGCTGATGATGACGGTTTACACAGCGAACTCAGTATACGCGCCGCCACGACTTTCAGGCAGTCGTCCCTTGGGAAACGAGGCTGGGTCGAGCTGCTCTAGCGCGTCTCTCGTCCCTCTCGAGTATCTGCCCCGCCGTCCTTCTGCGGCTTTCACACCGGGTGCAGGGCTCAGAGGGTACAGCTGGGCAGTGAGAGGGAGGAATGGCCGGGGGGCGAAATGAATAATTGTGCAAAGACTCGAAAAGGCATGCATTGGTGCCGCTTAGACATTAACTGGCCAGTGTGATCATCTCGTAGAAGGAATTATTCTGTTGTGAGGAGGGCTTGAAAACATATGCCCTAGTTTATGCCAGATGCTCCACGCCAGTTTTGTGTCTTGTTCATTTATGTGCTGCGCCTTTCTCGCTCCTCGGCCCAGAGAGAGAGAGTAAACTTTAATGGTTTTACGGAATAAAGTGGGTGGTTTCCTCAGTCCAGGATACCATTGGCCTGGGCTGTCTCCCGGGCCCTGGGCCCTGCGCTGCTCAGAGAGACCCGTGTGGGCCAGCTCTGCCTCCCACTCCGCTTGGCTGAGCACTCGAGCTTTATATTTCTCTAATTGCTCTTTGCAGTTCCATATCATGTGGAGGATGTCCAAGACTTCACCGCATGCAGTGCATGTGTTATTTTTGAATTTTTCGGGCCAGATTTTGTGGCACATTGCTATAGGTTTGGGAATGTCCTAGCCTGTGTGTTCCTCCAGGTTACTGCCTCCTGTCTGCTGAGGTCTTTGTGCGGTTCTGCATATTGTTTTCTTTCTAATTTGAAGTACTGTATTAGTTCCGCGTATGTGAGAGGGGTTGAAGGCTCTGGGGCAGCTGACGCAGGTGCTCGGAAAGTATGCCCTCAGGCTATCCTGTCGGCAGCCTCGGTGCCGTCGATTCCATTGTGTGCCGGTATCCACATGATTGTGTACTTCATGTTGCCCATCTTTTTTCCTGCTCCATTATTCGGTGTGCCTGTTTGCATACGCGCCCCAGGAGAAAGGCACGACAGGCCTTTTGGGAATCGCTCAGTATTATGTGTTTTCTACCTTTGCTGCTGGCGTGTTTAGCTGCAAGGGCGATTGCAACTTCCTCTGCATCTTCTATGTAGTTATTGATATTGATCGATGAGCTGGTCACCTCTCTTCCGGTATGGTCAACTGTGGTGGCTACCGCCACTTTTCTCCCCGGATATGGACTGGCGTCTACATAGAGTATGTCGTTATTCTTTCTGACGACGTTGTTTCGTATGTGGCGACTTCTCGCTTTTCGCCTCTCGCTGTTGCGTAGGAGGTCCATGTTTTGGGGAATTGGAAGGACCTGGTATTCAGCTCGGCATTCGGAAGTGAGTGTTTCTCTTAGGGGGTTAGTTTTCTCGTCGATGGGTCGTCCCATGATGTTCAGTAGGCGTCTACCAGTCCGACTTTGTTCTAGTCTGCGTTCTTGGCAGACTAGGATTGCTTCTTTGTGTTCTTCGTAGGTGGCCGAGATGTCCATTGCCATAACAGCCTCACTGGATGCATGACTTGGTAATCCGAGTGCTAGTTTATAAGATTTCCGAAACTGCGCATCAATTTTCTGTGATTCCGTTCTGGTGACGTTGTGGTACGGGAGGCTATAAGTCCAGCGGGGGACTATCATCGCCAGTCACACATCCACCTCACAATTTCCAAACGCCGAAAGGCACAAAATGCCTGTTGCTCAATGGAATGGCAAGTCTGATTACTACGCGCTTACTAGAAAAAAAAAAATAATGAGAAGGTGGGCACCTTTAGCAAGACCAGGTGCTTTAAAAAGGGAATTAGGAGTGAATGTATACAAGAGTGCTCACGCATTGCATAATGCGGTTGTTACCTTTTTTTTTTTCTATGAAAGCGGCAAAATCATTGTTAAAATGAGAAACGCAACCTCCCATGCTCCAAAAGACCGTTTTGCGCTTAATAATTTTCTGTTGGTATGGCATCAATGCGCGTTGGTAACGTAGCCGTGCAAGTTGACTTCTCATACTTTTCCTACTGAGCAATATCCTGTCTTAATTAAGCCGCTTGCTCACTGAATTTCCTCGCAACTTAGACATGCTAGTATTTGAGATTTTTTTTTTTTTCAGAAACATGTGCTTTTGATGTGATATTTTGCTCAATTATATGTCGTGGGGCACGACCGCTGCATCCAAGTAGTGTCAAAATGAAAAACAAATGCCACTACATTTGCACTGCGGTTGGGTGCAGAGCGAGCTTGACTACAAAGCAAACCATAAGGTTCGGTGCTTAAAACGCTGGTGTCTGTGTGTGTGCGCGGGGAGGGGGGGGGGGGGGGGGGGGGGGAGAAAGAGAGGTGCCGTGATGCATCCGCACCGAATACTGATCGATCCGATTCGAATGTGTGCTGAAATCTAGCTTCTACTTTGTATTACGCAAGCGATTCTGCTCAAGAAGCTGTAAGAGCGGCCAGGCCCTATTGCGCACTTTGTACTCGGGGGCAGCGGTAATTATTGTTGCGGCTATTATTTCTCGCTCGGCCACATTGATGCGCCGAGTATAGAAGCAGCGCCTAAAATGTAGGCCTGCCTACTGAGCCGTTAGTGAAGATAGCATCTTCGCCTCGAAATGGCGACCGGTCGCGCAGCGCGGTTCCGCTGCAGATCGAAACTGACGCACCTGGTAGCGGGCGCCTAGCACAGCCTTGGTGCAGCTGTCGCGATGATGACGTCCGAACCCTGGCCAAAATTATCCCGCGCAATAAGCAAGTCGCGGTGAATGTGGAGCTCCGAGGTGCCCTCTAGGCGTGCCTGCTCAATAACATGTCGCAGGACGACGTAAGCTTTACTCAAATGAATTTCGACTTAGGGCTGTCACCGCTTGGTAACGAGGCCTTCCTCTACGTGTGTATGCAAAAAAAAAAAAAAAAAAAAAAAAAAACTGCAAACAAGCCTAAATTCAATACATGCTGAGCGGGTCAACACTGCTCGAATTTTGTATTGTATCGTCGCAGAAAACTATGCTTATGATGGTATACTTCGGAAGCGTTCTAAGGAGTACATCTGTAACACACTGTCGAAAACGACCGGCTATTTGCGCTTTGTTGCTGACTGTGTGTTTTGACTGATGTTTCAGGTACGACATTCAAATGGAGATATAACGATAGTACGCGTGTATATCCGGGACTACTGTGATGCGGCATTGGCCTAGCTGTTACAGGAGGAAAATCTTGCAGTTAGGTCACATGTTTTTGCTTTTCTCCTCATCATTGAATGTGGACGCACCAAAATCGGCAAGCCTTTCGCCAAAGGAAAAGAAGTGTTGGCACAACGGGCTGACGGGGAAAGCATCTTTAGTTCCGCCCGTGGCAGAACACATGCTGCAGGAAAGGCCCTAACAATATAATTATTTACGAATGAACAGGACGATACATAAGACGCAGTAATTTCAGGCGCTTCACACGAGTCGAAAAAAGAAATATAATATTTCTTCTCAAGCTTTATAACGCAACCGATGGCTTGCTGACGCTGAAACATGAGCGCTTCAAATGCACCCCTTGCTTTATATTGTATATTTTTTCTAAGAACGCGCGCGCTTTTAAGGCGAACTCTTGCAATATGTAGGCTGGATTGCAGCTTATAGTTTCTATAGCAACCTGGCGTGCCAGATTTATTTTCAGCTATGTGCGGTAGCTTCTTCACAAGTCCCTGTGTTTCGTTGTGTTTCCCTTCCTAAGATATGCGTCAACTTCTCCGAGTCTGGGTTAACCCATTTAATTCCGTTGAAATTTGACTCCGATGAGAAGGGGCAGAATATGTTCAAAACCTTTAGCGCAGCGGAGACTTATTAGCGTAGATGCACACCAGTTTACCGTACGCGTCCTGCGTACGCATTGTATGGCATGGGTGGAGGAGGAGCCGTGTTTGCTTGAATGCGACAACTGGCACATCGCATCGTGCCCTCTTTCTAGCGCTCCTCATTCATTTAATCGGGGATAATGCGCTCATCGCATTAATGCTCCAGACAGGTGTGAATTGATAGAGCAAGTCGGCTTTCGTCGCCCATGTAAATTCAATAACACGGCATTAGGAAGGCCATTAGCGCGGGTCAGGTGTATAATTGCCGAGAACCGAAACAGGAAACCACCGCTTGAGCGTATTTTATATTTGTGCCCGCTCGAGAGCTCCTAGCATGCCTTCGCCTGGCGTAATTGTTGGGCTCACTGCCGAACTCGCCCCTAATCCGGTTTCTTGCAGTCACTTTTTGCGGTAAACTAACCTAACATGGCAGCTACCCTGCTGGTGCTGTGTGGAAGCGACCGTACAAATGAAGGTTTGCGTTCTCGCCTGGCCACACCGAGAAAAAAAAACACAAAAAAAAATTAGGTATTTTTAATTGCGGGAACTCTGTCTACACTATTCGCTATTCGAGCGCTTTTGTGAGCTGTGCGTCGTATTTTCTGTTGAAATTAGATAAAACGCCAACTTCCGCCTTATTTATTTATTTATTTATTTATTTATTTATTTATTTATTTATTTATTTATTTATTTATTTATTTATTTATTTATTTATTTATTTATTTATTTATTTATTTATTTATTTATTTATTTATTTATTTATTTATTTATTTATTTATTTATTTATTTATTTATTTATTTATTTAATTCACCGCAGAGAGTAGGAGTCAGGGCCGGCCAACTTGCGGAGTTCGTTTCAGGCAAGCACGCGGTGACATGCCGCTCTATCGTCGGCGGAGTAATACGCGGAGTCATCTTGTGAACATAGTTCTTTTGCATCGAGGTTGTTGTTCCGGTGGCACGCTCCCTGAACCGCTAGTGTATAGCGGTTTGATCAAAACGTCATTTGCATCACATCCAAAATCGTCATTAGTGGATATTTGAGTGCATTCACATATTAGACTATCTTCATGTCCACTGCACACAAAGAGAAGTTTATTGACTTCCAAACTGATAGAGCACGATACATTGACAATGTGAACCACAATATACATACACTTATATGTAAAGGATACCGAATAATGTGCCAATACAATACAGATGTTGTAAGTCACTTTACATTAACAGTCTTATCTTCGTATCAGAGTCTGCTTATCCTTTATACAATTTCAATAAATTGGTACAAAAAAGGGATATACAATAATAATGGGAGAACCACTCAAATCTCTCCATCCCAATGCACTAGAAGGGGAAAGGGAAAAAAAAAGGGGGGGGGGGATGTACATGCATACATGTTATGATCCAACGGGCGTTACATGTGGTCATCAATACAACAATGTCGGCATCGTTAGCCCATTTGGTCTCACAACAAAGAACCGTGTGTGCCAACGCTGCAGAAACCGCGCCTCCCCGTCTAGTTCGAGCCGCTCTGACAGGTATTCCCAGAGCAGGAGGCGCAGGCTCTGCAGCGCCGGGTACATGGCTCGTACTGGCTGCCTGCGTGCTTCCGCCAGGCAGCGGCGCTTCCACAAGACAAAAAGGGTACATGCCACAACTAGCCGCGCGAATGCACCCCGCGGTTGGTTTCTCCGCACCGAAAACATACGGTGTACTAGGTGCCACATAACCTTTGACACCCGACACTCAAAAGCGAAATGATCGCCAATCTCCGGTGCTCCGCACTGCGGGCACTGATTGTTGGGGACAACCCCCCATCGATAGAGGCGATCCCGGGTCGGGAGTACGCCCCACCGCTGTCGCCACTCGAAGTCTTTAACTTGGTCTGGCATTGTGCTTGCGGCCCATGTTCTCCATCTCCTAGAATCGGTTCGCTCCGCCTCTTCTGCGCTGAGGCGAGCACACGCCATGAGGGCGCTTATCTCGGTTGGCGGCACTTCCTCTATGTTTACCTCTGGCAGCTCTACATTAAGCGTTTCCTGGAACCTGGCGGCCGCTTGGTAGAAAGGGTGCGGCGTTTCTGCTCGCGGCCCCAAATGTCTTTGAGGGGTGAAGGCCCTCCTCGCAGTGCTTAGCCAGTACAAGAGCAGGGGCCGTCCTGGGTAATCTGCTTGGTCCAAAAGGCCGACGACAAGCTTGGTCAGCATAGTCCGCGCAACCGTTTGGACGCACGGTACACCGAGGCCTCCTCTACTACGGGGAAGTTGCACAAGATGTCGCGCCACTAGGGCTGTCTGTCCTCCCCAGAGGAAAGTGCCTACAAGGGAGGAGAGTCTCCCTGCCGTGCGCCTTGGCATCACTGCCACTCTTGCCACGTAGAACGCAAAGGCAAGCGCGCTGTTCTTAATTACCGCAATTTTGGCGGCCGTTGACAAGTCAAACCGCGCAGCGTTTGCGAAAACCCTGTTGGCTTTGTCGATACTCAGGGTCCAAGTAGCTGGGGATACTCCTCCTTCTTGAAAGAGTACTCCCAGTACCCTAACAGCTTCTACCAAGGGGATCGGTTCTGGTAGTGCCTCTTGGAAGCTGCCAAAGCGGAGAGCGTGACTTTTTCCTACATTCAGTTTTGCTCCCGAGAGCGATGCATATTCTCTAAAGACTGTCATGAACCTCTGCAGGCTTTGTCCATCACGCACAAACAGGGAGATATCATCGGCGTACGCCATTATCTTCACCTCGTCTTGTCCTATCCCCGGAAAGCCGCGGATGCGACGCTCGCTGACGACGCGCCGCAGCAGTGGGTCCAGTGACAGGACAAACAGTGCTGGAGACAATGGGCAACCCTGCCGCACTCCTCGGGTTACCGCAAAATTGGGGAGCAACTCCCCGTTCAATAACATGTCACACGACACATCTTCATACAGAAGCTTTATGATCCCTATGACTTCTTCTGGGATCCCATAGGACCTTAAAACTTGATATAAATATGGGTGTTCGACCCTGTCGAAGGCCTTAGCCTGATCCAGTGAAACAAACACTCCGCTCACTCTTTTCTCCTGTGCATATGCGAAAACGTCCCGGGTGAACGTGAGCGCTGCAAATACGGAGCGTCCCGGTACCGCCGACGATTGATAGGGGCAGATTAAATCTGCCAAAAAGGGCCGGAGGCGCTTGGCAAGCAGAGAAGTAACCAACTTGTAATCACTATTTAATAACGTTATTGGTCGCCATGCCTCTGGAGATGACGGCGATGCTCCTTCTTTGGGGATCAAAATTATGCGTCCTGCTGAGAAGGATGCAGGTTTCCGTCCATCCCTGATGACCATGTTGACCAAGGTAGTTATCAGGCCGCCAAGAACATCAAAGAATTGCCAGTAGAAGGCCGCCATAATGCCGTCCGGACCGGGCGCGGATGAGTGTGTCATGTCTCTTAAGGCTTCCAACACTTCTGTGCGTGACGCTGGGGCACTAAGTGCCGCACCCTCGGCTTCGGGCAGAGCTGGTAAGTCGTCACAGAAGGAGGCAATATCTGTCTCTCCATCAGCTTCGTTTCGGGAGGCCGACGTAAATCGCGCGGCAAAGTGTTCTCGAAAGACTTGCGCGATCACAGCCGGATCCTCCAAAATTGTGCCCTCGCCCATGTCCACACTCTCCACCCGTTCTGTCCGGCCATCGTGCCTGCGCGTGCTTCGACTGTGCATCAAATCCGCCGTGCACTCGGCTGTGGGCGGCGCATCCCTGCTTTGTGTATCCTGGTACCCATCTTGCAGGATGCGGTGATATCTTATCCTCAAGATATCCAGGTATTCTCGCATGGCGAACGATAACTCGTCGGCCCTTTGAATTATCTTCATCCTTCTTAGTACATCGTTCAGCGCAGCGGTACGCCGTGCACTTTTCTTCTTTCCTGCCCGGACGAGAATTGCCCGCCATTCGGTCTTGAGGTTGTCCCACCCCTCGGGTGACAGCTGGTTAATGTCAGCAATAGAGTTCGACACCTCCGCCCGAATGTCGCTGACACTCTTGCCATCCAGCATTAACGATGCGTCCATACGCCACAGATTCGGGCGCGTCGGGCGGCCTGCTGAACATTTCAATGTGGCCATGACAGGTACATGATCACTAAACTTTGCCATATCTTGCGGGAGATTTAGCACCTCGCAGGAGACCAGGAGGGGCATCAAACAGGGAGGGACGTAGACTCTATCTATACGGCTAGAGCTACGTGTGCTCGTGCGAGTGGCCATAAATTCATCTCCATGTAGCACCACCCACGCATCCGAGAGGTGGACCTGGCGCACGAGTTTCCGTAGCTCTTTTGCGTGGTAGCAGGATGAGCCCTGCCCTGGTCCTCTAAGGTCTCGCTCCGAATCTAGGACACAGTTAAAATCTCCCAACAAAACATGAGGGGTGGAATCCAGAAAGAAGGGCGCAATGGATTTGAAGAAGTCATTGGTGAGTGCCCTTGTAACTGGAGCATACACGTTCACGAAACGAGTCTTCCGCCCTTCTAAGAACAAATCCACCGCAATAACCCGCCCGTCAGGACCGTATGTGCAATGCGCTCCATTGCGAAACGCGGGAGATATGAAAATAACCCCTACACCACAGCACCGTGAGTCTGTTAGCGAAAAAAAAGCATCAACATGAAAGCGAGAACGAAAAGATAGTACATCGGATGGAGTGCGTAAATTGCACTCTTGCAAAAATAAGACATCAATTTGGTGTAGTCGCGCAAAATGAATAATTTCGCGCTGCTTGTCAGGGTTGCGAAACCCTCTAACGTTAAAGGTAACAAACTTAAAAGAAGCCATGACAAATAAATGGAATGAACTCAAATAACACAGCAAACTGAGAAACTATAGAACAAACAAACGATGCAGACAGACTCACAGCACGGTGCAGCACGGTGCACGGTCCCTTGATGGCGCCTTGGAATGGACGCCGGGACCACTGAAGGTCAAAGGGAAGGGATGTGGACCGTTACGGCCCTGTCGCTCTTCTGCTGGCGCCATGGTGCTTAGTTCTCTGGCGGCCTGGTGTCCATTTCATCTGCCTCGTTGCCGTCCACCTTCTTGGGCTTTTTCTTCGGCGCCGAACCGCACGGGCCCGATCCGCTGTCCGAAGAAAGAGTCCGCTTTACCAGGTCCTCGTCTGCACAGGACGTCTTCCGCATTGGCCGCAGCGAAGAGTCCCCACTATTTGGTCGCTGGGGCATTGCGGCTGCCAATGAACCAGGAACAGGCCATTCTTCACTCCTGGCTCTCCCTGGTTCCACCTGCAATTTAATAGGTGTATGCAGCGGAGAATCTTCTGTTAAGGACTCGGACAATTCCCTGGAGGTCTTAGATGGTGTCCGTTGTGCAGCGGTAAGATCCTGCTCAAACAAAGCCTCTTCCAAGGATGGAAGCTCCGGTAAGTGGGACCCTTCCTCGTCATCAGAATCCAGGTTGGCGGCGGCTCCTTGCTCATCCGCAGCAATGGTGATCGTCGAGGATCTATCGTCGTCAGGTTCGAAGTCTCGGGACTCGTGGCCACCGTCCGATGGTTCCTGCAGAGACACAGCAGCACCGCTTGGCCCTTCACGGTGAGCGGCAGCAGCCGCTGCTACAGCCGTAGCATAGGTACGTGGCAGGACACAATCCGATGTGGCATGTGCCCCACTACAGCGCTTGCAACCAGTATTACAAGTCTCTGTGCTGTGTCCGTATGCTGAGCAGCGTCCGCACTTGGTTGCTTGGCAGGCAGCACCCATGTGGCCTTCCCCTCCGCACCGCGAGCATACCCTCTTCATGCCGCGGTATTCGAGCATAACTCGATAGCCCGCGACAGAGAGAAAATTCGGTGGGGCTCGTACCATGTCCAGTTTAACGAGGCGGCACCCATTTCGTACATGGCTTTTCCCTTTGAAGCCGGGCTCCGTGATGGCTCGCACCTTTCCATACGGTGTCAATGCTGTAGTCAGGGCATCGTCGCTGACACATGGCGGCAGCCTAAAAACAGTAACAAAAACCACTGGAGCAGCAAGCTGCACCAGCGGCACATGATGACTGCCGACGAGCACAGTGCCCGCGGCAACAACTTTGGTGGCTTGTGCCATTGAAGAAACAGCAGCCAGGAACTTGGTTCCGCCGAGGTGCTGCAAGTACTGCAGCCCCCCGACACCGACGACACCCTCGAGGGCATCAATGATGTCGTCTGCCGGAGCGGGCTCCGGCAACTGGAAGGTGAAGCACTGGGCCTTTGAGGGCCGAGTGCTCGGAGGTGGATGGTCCATCACTGCAGGACCAGGGCGCCAGGCAGGAAACCCGGCCGAGGACTGCAGGCCGCGGGCAGCAGGACCTCAGGAGGGGGGGGTTCCGCCAGGTGGAGGGGCCCAGGACACCAGGCAGCAGGCCAGGCACCAGGGCACGACGCTGAGCAGCAGGACCCCGCCGAACCAGGAGGCAGCACACCAGGCCACCAGCCGCAGGAGCCCCGGACGCCAGGCAGCAGGCCAGGCACCAGGGCAGCAGGACCACTGATACCACGGGAACGGAGGGGGTTGGCACCCTAGCCGGGCAGCACGACCCCTCCAACCATGTTCAGAACACCGAAAGTAAAAGTGAGTGAACCGCTTAGATGGAGTCTTTCTCAGCTGTCGCAACGCTTCTGTCAGTATTTTACGTGAGCTTATTTTACGACTACGTTTTGCAAAACGCTCGTTAGTGCACCAATAAGAACAGACTGCACATGAATATAACCGGGATACCGCATGTGCATATGGTAAAGTGCTAACTCAACTAATATCATGTTCTCACGCTTTCGTATTGCCCTTTAACAGACAACTGCGCTGTACCTAAAAGCCCTGGGGATATTCTGTATCTCCTTTCCAAAATTCGTAACTTGAAAGAAGCTGGCGGTGCTGTAGAAACACTCGATTTTTATCATTTCCATCTCTTTCATGAAGCGCGGAAGCTAATGGATGCCTTTCGTGTTTGGTTATCAGGCGGAAATAATGCTTACAGGTCTCTGATGTCCGTAACACTTCTAACGGAAGTTGCCTTGCCTCAGCAATTACCAGAGCGCTGGAAGTTGCCCGAGGAACTCCCAAACAAACATGGATACCCCTAGCTAGCTATCTTTGCAGGTGTTCCTCTGAGGTTCGTGACAAACCGTGAAGAATCAGCGAGGAATACGCATGTCTTATATTGATTGATTGATTTATTGATTTATAGGAAGGGAAAGGCGCGGTAACTGTCTCACTTGTTTTCTGTGGACACCTCAACCGCGCCGTAAGGGAAGGAATGAATGTGGGAGTGAAAATGAAAAGAGAGGAAGAGGAGCCGTAGTGGAAGGCTACGGAGTAATTTCGACCACCTGGGGATCTTTAACGTGCGCTGACATCCGCGAGTACAACCAGTACTCCCCAGATGGGGCTGGGACAGGTGGGTCACCACCGCTTGCGGCGGGGGCCAGCCTGCCACAGAAGTTTTGTCTGTTGTAGGCCGTCATTGCACCAGCCATCGTTTCGGTGGTGGACGACGGCTGTTGTTGCGGCGCGCGTCTTTCTCTCCCTCTTCCTTTTCTTTCTTCTCTATTTTGTCTTCTGTCTGCACGAGGCAGCGGAGGTGGCTCAGCTGCAGAGCCAGTAGCAGGCCCATGCATTTTCTTTTCCTTCTTCCTACAGCCACAACAACGACGTCGCACAGCACACGGACGCCTCTTCGTTTGGCCTCCATCGAAACGCAGCCGCCGAGGTCGGGTTCGAACCCGGGTACTCCGGCACAGTAGTCGGGCGTCCTACCACTGCACCACCCCGGCGAGGGCCATGTTTTTATATATGTGAATGCCAGAGGTGGGCAACCTCATGAGGTCGACCTCAACCTCAAAATGACCTCGACCTCACGGAGTGAGGTGAGGTTGAGGTGAGGTCGGTGACAGCTCGAAATTGTTTGAGTGAGGTCACGAAATTGGACCTCAACCTCACGCGTGAGTTTGAGGTTGAGTGAGGTCGTCATTGTGTGAGGTCGAAATTGTGAGGTCCAGGCTTTTTGCTGTTGCCGCGGCTTTCTTCGGAGAGCGCCCCTTTTGACGCGGAGCTCGAGCGTACTGCCGCGGTGTGCCCGCCGACTCTCGGTGTTTGGTTACCCCCCAATCGGACGACCGGATGCGGCAGCCCCTGCCCAGCTTTCGGCATTCCACCGTAATGTCCGCAGCCCGAGACCGCTTCCCTCTGGTCTACTTGGAAGGAGATATTTTTTTTTTTACTTCACGAACTCCTCATGCCCCCCGCCAGCCACCCCCGTTTCCTCTGGCTTG
The DNA here is from genome assembly GCF_055883805.1 of Amblyomma maculatum. Taxonomy (NCBI): domain Eukaryota; kingdom Metazoa; phylum Arthropoda; class Arachnida; order Ixodida; family Ixodidae; genus Amblyomma; species Amblyomma maculatum. The sequence goes on from NC_139347.1 coordinate 83,267,754, forward strand.
TTTGTGCCGATGCTTGCGGCAGGCTCCAACACCCAGGAGCGCGCAAAGCACATAACTCACGTTGACCTGCGGTGCTTTTGTCGGAGGCCGCAAAGAAAGCAGCAAACTAAAAAGCGAAGCAAATTGTCTTTGCGCAGACGGCGCGGAGCAGAACTGTGTCTTGTGCATGCCCGTTTCCAGGCGCTATAACGGCTGCTGCCTTACATTCGATAAAGGACCCTGCTGTACATTACACGGAAACTTAACAGAAAATGGTGCAGCGAAATTGTTAGGGGACGTGATACTGACAGATAAAGAAAAAAAAAACATGAACCAGAAAAACCGGCACATACCATCTGGGCATTTTATCGAAGTCCTCCCTTTCGAATTGTACGTCATCGTTCTATATTTCGGTCCTGTAAATTTATATTCTTGTATTTTCCAGAACAACCTCTCTTGGTCTTGTGCTGCTTGTTTCTTATACAGATTCACAGGTGGCCCCGAACAACTGCAATGGGATGAAATGGACGGCACATCTTATAAGACTCAACTGGTATACAGGAAAACGCATGCGCATGTTAACCATTTGCCGAGATAGAACAGACAAAAAAATATATGGGGCTTGTATGCAGTCAAGCGCAATGAAAAAAAAAAATGATTTCGCTCCGCTAAGGCCCTTTATTTCTCTCTCAAATTCTATTGAAATCAAGCAATGCAGGAGGAAGGAGGAGAGTAAGGGATTCTTAACTTCATAATATCAGGTTTTTCTTGAAATCTCTTATTCAGGCGCAGAAAAAATAAAGAGAACAGCGTTCTCCTACATGTTTTTATGAGCTAGAAAGTATTGAGATGGTTTCCGGCTGGACATTTTGGTGTCTAGACGGACGAATTGGTGTGGCGAACGGAACGTGTCTGTTTTGTGCTCCCCTCTGCTCGAGACGGACAAATCAATCGGATGAAAATTTTTGTGGCCAGATGTCGGAATAATTTTTTCAGATAGTTGTTTTTTTCTTTAAAAATCAATTTTAATGTACGTGATGTGAAGCCAATTACATGCTAGCACTGAGGAATGCCGTATTAAGTCGATGTCTCAAACCTTCTATAAGCTCTGGGAAGCGCAGTTCTCTTCTGTTTTTAGTGTGCGATATTTGTTATTACTTTCGTCAACATGGTATTTATTTATATATATTTTCTTGTATGTCAATTAAGTTCGTACACTGCCGAAAAGAGAACAGGCTTCTTCCCTCACATTAGGCTCTTTTTCAGAGGCCCATAGCCCAACCCTCCTTTCCACTTACCCGCGCGGTCATTTAGTTTTTTTTCTTTTTCTTTTGCAAGTATTGGAAAGCGCGATCTAGTCTCTGAAAGCGGAGCTGGCACACATACGCCATTGCCGTTTGGTGTGTATTGGTGACAGTTGGGCATTCACCGCATGAGCAAAACCAGATGCCTACAGACCATGCATGGCAAAATTACTTTTGAAAAGGAATTAAATTACATTACTAATTACTTTGCTGAAAATCTAAGAAAAGTAATTAAATTACATTACTCATTACAGCTCCTAAAAAGTAATGAAATTACATTATGATTACTCTTACTGAGAAATTAAATTACTTTTAAATTACTTTCTAGTTTCCATCCATGCAAAAACTAATCAAAGCTAATAAACAAAACAAAAGCTTGTTCTTCGGACGCGAAGGACACACATTCTTTCGTCTTCCCGCCAAATTCTGTCCCAGAGAGCTATTCCTTCGCTCTCTCCTACAGCACGGGCCATTACAAAAAAAAAAAAAAAAACCACGTGGTCGAACAGCCGTGAAATGACCGGCGAACCCAGCGTCTTGCTGGCACGGAGCTGTCTCCGCCATTTGAAGGGCCCGAAGAAGCTAGGTTATTTATTGCTTCCGCAGTCCCAAGAATCGACGTCGGCACATATGTGGTCACTGCTCAGTAATGCTCAAGCCACGGTGCCTCACGTCATGGACCCTTCCGCCTATCTCCCCCAGCCCCAATCCTCCCTCGCACGGTGGTGTTGAGTGTAACCAGGCACCACTGTGCACTAGCCGATGCAGCATAGAGTGCCGCTGCGCCGCGCTCGCAACTAGTTTTCCGCTCCAGCCTTTTTGCACCATTTCTCCCTTCGGCATTCCCTTGACGCCTTGTATCCTGCTACTTGGAGAATGGTTGCCCCTGCTACACACGAGGTCTCAGACGCACTGTTATGCTTAATCTGTCCCCCTTTGCCGATCCGTTACGCTGGCTTCGCTTGCCGCACGTCGTTCTTGCTTTCGCGGCACTCTACTTCGTTGTCTATTGAAGGAGTAGTGGCGCACTTTAGTAAAAGTAATTTCGAAAGGAATTAATTATGCGAAATTATGCGAAATTACTGCCAAAACGTAATTCATTACATTACTAAATTACCAACCCGAGAAAGGAATTCATTACATTACAAATTACCGAGAAAAGTAATTCAATTACAGTAATTTCATTACTGTAATTCAATTACTGCCATGTCTGCTACAGACGGACGGCGAAGGGAGGAGCGCGTGCTTAGCGGGGGGCGCGGTCCCTCAGGGCTGCTTGCTCGCCTCCTTTCTGTTGTTCTTGCCTTTATTTTACGTTTATGTGCTGTAACTATACGACAGTAACGGGGAAACGGTTTCTCTAGATTCACCTACGGTGCATGCGGCGAAGCAGCTTCGGAGACACCGCCGTGCAATTTATTAGTTCATTCTTCAGAGGAAAACAAGTGAATACCACAAAGAAGCTCGTCTCAGAATTGTTGGCGAAATGGCATCCAGTATTCGGTTCGGACGTACAAGTATTTATATCGTGTGTGTGTGTGTGTGTGTGTGTGTGTGTGTGTGTGTGTGTGTGTGTGTGTGTGTGTGTGTGTGTGTGTGTGTGTGTGTGTGTGTGTGTGTGTGTGTGTGTGTGTGTGTGTGTGTGTGTGTGTGTGTGTGTGTGTGTGTGTGCGCGTGTGCGTGTGTGCGTGCGTGTGCGCGCGCGCGCGTGTGTGTGTGTGTGTGTGTGTGTGTGTGTGTGTGTGTGTGTGTGTGTGTGTGTGTGTGTGTGTGTGTGTGTGCGTGTGCGTGTGCGTGTGCGTGTGCGTGTGCGTGTGCGTGTGCGTGTGCGTGTGCGTGTGCGTGTGTGTGTGTGTGTGTGTGTGTGTGTGCGTGTGCTGTGTGTGTGTGTGTGTGTGTGTGTGTGTGTGTGTGTGTGTGTGTGTGTGTGTGTGTGTGTGTGTGTGTGTGTGTGTGTGTGTGTGTGTGTGTGTGTGTGTGTGTGTGTGTGTGTGTGTGTGTGTGTGTGTGTGTGTGTGTGTGTGTGTGTGTGTGTGTGTGTGTGTGTGTGTTTAGGCGGGTGGGAGTAGGACATTTTGCTCCGGCGAAATTTGACGGGCGAGCCGATGTTCGCGACAGCAAAGGGGTTCACGTTTACCCTTTTTCCTAGCAGTTCCGACCCTTGTAATTTTTTAATGTAAGCGTGGTGTTCGAAGAAGCAATTTCGCCAATTCTTGCAATACGCCACGGGATCACAGAATTATAAACTAACGCCCAGGATTGGCCGGTTGGGACCTCATAAGATAAACAGCATTCCTCTTCGAAATTTTCTGAAGGTTTATGCGGCGTTGGCCGAGTTTTATGATTAATTGGTGTTTTGCTGTCTTTTCCTCTTTTGTTTGTTTTGTTGGGGATTTAGTCTTCACAAGTCGTTTCATGAGTGGCTTTTACGGAAAATTTGTGCCCCTTTAATATGACATCCGTTAATATGGAGGACCCGAATTATGGACAGTTTTTCTAGGGGCGAAGATTTTTCAATGTATTTATGTCTCGTTAATACAGAAACTCGCTCTCTGAACAATGGAGATGGGATGAATGCACACAGCCTATTCGGCCCATGTATTTGTGTCTCGTTAATGTGGACATCGTTTGAAAAAAGCAGAAGAGTCCGAACGCAAGTTAAAGAAGGGTGCGCAAGCCGGGAACCTATGCGACAGCCGATACGGTCGGATGCCTGAACGAGTCCTGTGGAGTTGGAAAGAACCAAAGCGGGCGTGTCGTCGTTTTAGGAGGGAAGGGGGAGGGGGGCGGGGGGGGGGGGGGGGGCGCAAGAGCGGGAAGGAAGGGAGGAGGAGAAGAAAAGGAGGGTGGATGACAGGGATCGTACACAGCAAACCGAGGGTCAGCTAACTAAGAAAGACCCCTAAAGGAGGGAACCGGGAGATTTCTGGGTGCAGCGGCAGAGCCGCAACTAGAGGCCGCAGTCGGGAAAACAGCAACATGTGGTCGCAGAACAGAAGAGAGGCCGGTAAAAGCGTAAGAAAGAAATGATAAGAAGAAAGACAAGCGCCAAAATTGAGGGTGGGAACTGAAGTTTTTCTATCCCAGAACACAAAGTGTGTTCCATGAAGCCGTTAACGCTTTTCGGTCAGTGTTAAGACACTCACGAAGTAGAGCGACAAAAGAAACGCGACGACCACGCAACCAGGACCGGGCGTCCCGTCCTGGACGCCCTTCCTTCTCATGCTCCTGGTTTTCGTCACTGTTGCGCTGCCGAACTACCAAACTTTGCACACTAGGCGGTCCGCATGTCGGCTTCGCTTTGAGTCAACGATGCGTCCTTGACAAGGTCTGAGCTCTTCGTAGTCGGCTAGTCGTCGTTCTAAACTATACTTCAGCTTGCAGTGTTTGTTTCATAGGAACACATACAAACGGCACAGGAAAGGGCTGTTTGATAGCCCTCTGTATAGTAGCCTGCCAACTTGACTCCCTCGCTTCCTTACAAAAACAGTACAAGGCAAGAAAGAGAATCAGAAGAACGGAAAGTCAGGGAGGTTAACTAGGGAAAAATAGTGCGAAGAAGCAGGAGCCTGTAACTCTCAACTTTAGTCTGACTTTTGGCATGGTGGGAGTTAAACGCAAAAGAATGGAGCTGAACTTAGGCGCGAAGCGGGAAATCTGTGAATACAAGCGGCAAAAGCAATCTCAATCAATCCAAGCCGTGAAAGACTGGACCCAAGTTCAACTAGGCCTCAGCCTCGTCAGGTCGACGGTATGCCATCTATATATACTACCGGACTCCGATAAATGGCTCAACGTCGGCATCACAGCGTAAGCCACAGTCCGACAGCGCCCAGCACAGTTCGAAGAAATGGAGTCAGCCTTGTTAATGTGGTTCGGGAATGTGCTCGCGAATGGTGCTGTCGTGAGCGACGAAATGCTTCAAGAGAAGGCTCGCTGCCTCGGCAACATTATGGGTGCTTCTTCTCCTTCGTCTTGATAGGTTTTACCTGTGATGACTTACGGAATTTTTGTTCAGTAAAACAGGGAGATGTTTACTGAGAAATATTATTCTACGCTCTGTCTAGGCGTTACTGACTTCAGCTACGCAAGAGGATGGCTGACAAGGTTTAAGAACAGACATGACGTTTCGCGTCGACGGATTTTTGGAGAAGAGGGTAGCATCGACATCTCGGCGGTGTTTATATACCCAAATTAATTAAAACAGCAGCCAATAATTATAAATTTTTTCTCAATTATATACTTTTCGTTTTTATTCATGACTCGTTATTATAGATGACTCGCTTTATGGACAGTTTTGGTCGGAAACCAAAGTGTTCATACTAACGAGGCACGACTGTATTCCTATTTTTTCTTAATTTAATGTATTCTGTCGCAAAACAATGTACAGTGTATTAAAAAAAAGCTCGGCAATCATCAATTTTTTTTTCGAATTAAGAAAAAGAGCAAGGATGAAAGCTTGGGCCCGTTGGTGTCGGTTTTCTTGCCTCATAGCGCTAAACAGACAGGGAAACAGCCAGACATACGGGATGGGCGATAAAAAAAGTGCCCGTCCCGTGTGTCTCGCTGTGTCCTTGTCTGTTTAGCGCTATGTGGCAAGAAAAGAAAAAGAGCATATCGTCATTGTTGTCGTCGTCACTAGGGTCAACAGCATTTGTCTTTTCAGTTTATAGTAAGAACTGGCTTGTTTTATTTCTAATACGAATCTTATTCACGTGGGTCAGATGGGATAAACTCTTTGTATTGCATTATGGGCCTATGCGTAGTAACGTGGTACCCATGTAGGCCTTAGATTGAAACCGACCACAAAAGGGTAGGCGAGGAGGGGGAAAGGATTGCCACTTTAGTGCAGAGTTGGACATGTAGTGTCCAGAGTTTCTCTGCTTTTATCCAGGATATTAATTGTAGTATAAATTTAGGAGTAAAATACAGCCTTCAAACGACAAAATTCTGGCTAGCCTATATATACCCCAGGATTACCGAGAAATGTATATTTGCTTTAAGTTACGGTTTAATTTAATGATTATTTTTTTTTTTAGGTCGAGCGCCTGACCTTAACCTCAAATTTTGAGTTTGAGGTGAGGTTGAGTGAGGTCGCCAATGGTCACCTGAAAAGTGAGGTGAGGTCGTCTGGGGGACCTCAACCTCAATTGATGAGGTTGAGGTTGAGTGAGGTCGCCAAATATTTTTTGAGTTTGAGGTGAGGTCGAGGTTTTTGAGGTCAAATGCCCACCTCTGGTGAATGCATTGTGAACTGTGAACAGAGATGATGAATAACTGCCCCATACGTAACTGCAAGCCTGCGAAGCACGTTCACAACAGAGTTCACTTGCTCGTCGATAGATTTTACATGGGGAGCCCAAGAGGACCTGTCAAGACTTACACTCAGAAAACGGTACTGCTTCACAGACGTGAATGAGTGGCCGTTTGGACAGAGTTGAGAAATCTTGAGATTCTTACAAGTGAAAGGCAAAACGGCTCCTTTTGCGTGAGAGAGATTATCATCCCTCTCCTTTTTAAAAAGCAGTGAATGCCATCTATGCCTACTTGCAATGTAGATTAAACACAGCTGAAAAGAAAAGGACTTAGCACGCTTCCGTGTGACACTTTCTGTATGAGGTTATGTTCTGTGCTTCTTCCTTCACTCGTCGGCATGAATATTTTCCTGCCATCTAAAATGTTGGAAATCCAACGTAGCGATCTTCCACTCACACCAGGTCTAGTAAACTCGACAAGAATAGAGTTGCACAAGTGTTAATTATTAAAAGATGAATACAAAAATAGTACGATAGCCAAGAAAACGTGGTGTTCGTTCAGAAAGAATAGCTGATGACCTAAAATTTATGCTTTCAATCTCAGGAATTTTCAAGTTCTGTGTGACTAACAATATCAAACGAACGCTTTATGCCCAAAGATACTGGAATAGTAATACTGGCTTTGCTACATTCATGCTCTAAACATGTTACGAGTAGAGTGGAGAGTTGGGCCTTGGTACAAATTGCGTCTTTTCGCTGGTTTTAATCCTTACCAACATGTTACTAAAGTTCATGATTGCATTAAATGTAAACTAGGCTCAGCCAGGTAGCACCGAAACATTACAGCGATGTTACAGTTTTCTTTCAGTCTAACGTTATTAGGGCGAATTAAAGCCTTTAACAGCTCATACTGTCGGCCACGATTCTGCCACACATTTCTGTTACACTATAGCTAATGTGACGTCACATCCGGTTAGACGAAAATTTCGAAATTTTAATCAGCAGGAGTCTGGTCAATAAAACTGATGACGTAATCGATGTAACTCAATAATTTAGTACTTATGATACCAGAGCATTGATTGGAAATTAATTGGAAACCCATCCGCACCGGGAATCGAACCTCCATCCCTCGGATCTCCAGCCGAGAGCTTTAATCAACTGCGCCATGCCCGGGATTTTTTTTCTTCAGCATGGCGTTTATTACATGCCTTTAAATTCAGCAAAGAGCTATATACATTATTTACAAAGTAATCAGCCTGTAGGCGAAAAGTTCAATTGAAACATACAACACAACATTACACAACTAGAATACGACTTAGCACAACTTCACTAAAACGGTGGCAAGGAAAGACAACACATCAACAATGGCAGCCAGTTCGAATGATAGTCACTATCTTCGTAAGTGTCTCCAAGTTGGTGCACCATCTGGCCGAAATGAGTAGCAGGGGATACGAGAGGCTCAGCATTCCGATCCAACATACGCGTTTTCCACAGGCTGTGCAGTCCAAGGAGGAAAATCATGTCTAAGGGTTCGTGGTCATGTTCGGTGGTTATTAAGTAACGCACACTGCGGGAATTCAAAACAAAGTCTTTCTTCGGTATTCTTTGCAGAACGTCCCAAAATAATATTGCATCTTTGCGGGCAATAAAACAGTGCTCGATTGTTTCAGGTGTCTCATATAGCCGACAATTAACAGAAGAAACGAAAATATTTTTTTTTTTGTGAAGCCACACTTTAAGAGAAAAACTTCGGCATAAAGTTTAAAGAAAGACGTTTTAGTAGAAGGCGAGATCGGCATTTTGCGCACCCTTTTTAACACATAATGTCCCATACAATTAGAATACAGTTAATGATATAACGGAGGCGAGAACAACATCGATATCAATTCTTTGCATAAATTTTTTCGTGAAACAGAGAATAAGTACTCATAAAAAAGCGAATTGCCAGAAAACGCACTGAGTCGTAAACTTCTTTCATAAAACCAAATAATAAGGGCCGATCGGTAAAATTGGAGGAGACCACTAAGTTTGGAAGAAGGTTCACAAGGTTAGTTTGCAGGGATGCTCTGGTAATTGGATGGGAGCTATTACGGAAAAAGAAGAAACGAGCAACTAACTGTCTGACATAGAGATGTGTCAAAACTAGTCCTCGAGCAGAAACAGGCCTGAATAGATTATCGCGCCGCGTAGGCTCAAAACTGGAGGACCATATGAACGTCGCAAACGTTCGAAGAAAACTTTGGATGTAATTCCTCGCGCAATGGAGTACCTGTAAAACTTAATAGATTTTTGTAGCCAGAAACATGTTATAGGCCTGTGCTCGGCCTAAAATTGATAGGCGGTGCGGAACAAAAGTCTGAGCATAGCTTTGAAGTGCCGGAACCCGCTCTTTCTAGTAGCGCCCACTAAACTTGAATGCATGAAGGGGAACTCCAAGGTATTTAGGAGGAACGCGAGACCGTTCAATTCCAGCATAATAAATCGGCATTGCTCCCCATGAACCGAACCACAGACCCGAACTTTTAGACCTATTCATTTGAGCGCCAGATACAATACCAAACTGCTCAATGCTGGTTATTATTTTGTCAATGCTGGGTTTGTCAGTGCAGAAAAACGCCAAATCATCGGCGTACGCAAGCACTTTCACTTCGTTACTAAAGGCAACATAACCACGGATACTGTTGTTTCGCAGTACTCTCAAACAAAGTGGTTCTAGGTAGAGGGCAAAGAGTAGCGGTGACATAGGACAGCCTTGCTTCACGGATGGTCGAATCGGCACAAGCTATGAGAGGTGACCATTAACAATCAAGTGAGTGTAACAGTTGTCGTGACAAAGTTGCACCCATTTAAGTACAGTTGATCCAACATTTGCACGCTCGAGAAGAGAAAACAGAAACGAATGCCGGACACGATCAAATTCCTTCGCAAGTTCAATCTGGAGTAGAGCAAGCTGCTCATAAGAGCCAGAGTAAGATTCGAGAATTGTACGTGAAATATGTATGTTATTTTGTATGGAGCGTCCCCTCAAGCCACACGTCTAATGAGGGCCAATAAGAACCGTCATCGCATATTGTAAACGATTTGATAGTACTTTTGCAAACATTTTGTAGTTCGCATTTGCCAACGTGATTGGCCTGTAGCCATCCACGGAGACCAATTTGCTTTATCCATACTCTTTGGAATTAAGATTGTGTGATTCCTAGTAAAGGACTGAGGAAGGACCCCCACATCAAAACTTAAAGCGAAAATCTGCAGCAAGACAGGGCTCAACAAAGGTTTAAAAGTTTTGTAAAACTCGCATGATATGCCATCAGGGCCAGGTGTTTTAGAGAGGGATAATTGGTCAATTGCCTGTTCTATTTCTTGCAACGTTAAAGGACCATTGATAAGAGCGCAGTCATCATCTGATAAAGGCGTTATAAAAGTTGTGAAGTTAGCTAGTAGGTCCTAATTAGAAGTACCAGAAGCGTCACTGAACAGTGTCGTGTAATAGATCACAAACACAGAGATGATCTCGCGCGTTTTCGTTACTAGGGTGCCATTGGACATCATTCCCGGTATCAACTTGGCAGTAGCATAACGGTGCTCGTCAAGTAGAGCTTGTCGCGTAGGGGTTTCACAGTGCAAAGCACGATTTGTACGAGGTCGAACTCGGGCACACCTGTATCTTTCAACGTCCTGTTTTTGTAGGTCACACTTTACCCTAACACTTTCGTCTAAATATACTCCAGATGCCTCACATTCTAATTCATAGAGGTTATACAAACTCATATGCAATGTCCGCTCTTGAAATGTTCTGTAAAATGACCTAACAGACCAAATTTCAATAGCTATCGCTCACACCTCCTGTTTAAACAGCTCCTAAGCAGCAAATATTGTCATGGCACCTGTCAAACACACTTGCAGTTGTGCGCGTATCGGAAAGGCAAACTCCTGGTCATTTACAAGCGAAGAATTTATCTTTTAAAGCTCCCATTGCGGCCTAAATTTTGAACAGAAACGCACATCACAACTCTTCTTGTATACCGTGAGAATGATAGTAGCGATTACAATGACGCTGGAAATAGTGATGATGATAATAACAGTAGCAATGGTAATGACGAGGCATTCAGTTGATAATGGTAACGAGAGCAAACGTGATGCACCGCGTCTTGGAGCAACGCTCCGGCTTTCGCATTTCTCCAGTGTAGAATCTACAGTGCTCTCGGAATTTTTCATGTTGTTAATGTCCTTTCATGCAACGTTTTGCGAACGTTACATATAAACGTTACAGTATAAATAACCGTGGTATAAATCTAATAATTATTCAACATAAACATAAGATTATTGAAAGTAATAAATCAACCCTGCATGCGCTTGTAGGCCCACCATTCGTGATGGTACACAACTTGAATTATTTTCAAAGACGCACAGTACAGCACAACTCCTACTCACCTCACCTCTGTACAAATAGCGCAGAATCAAGCCTCTATATCCATCATCGAAGGGTGTCCCACGAGTGACAGCGGCGAAGGGATGATAAGCGAAGCTTCACAACAGAATAATAGGTCTATGCGTGCACTCCATGACGGGCATCACTTTAAATATTTAGATGTAAAGAAGTGTTGATAAAAAAAAAAGAACTTGTTTTATAGAACAAAAGGTTTTAGAGGAATTGTACTCAGCGTGTGAATAGTATTTACAGTGTTGTTTGATTGCTATGGTTTCAAAGATTACTCTAAAGTGTAGAAGATTATATTAAAGCAACATATCTTCGTAACAATATAATAATGTTTAGCATACAGCATAAACATTCAGACGTCAACATTAGTATAATGTTCCTTTTGAATGTTTAACTAACATTATTTTTCTGTGGCGAAACGTTAAGCAGCATCGAAGATACTCGAATAACCTTTTTTATAAAATTATTCTAATGCTCGGTGCTACCTAATATGACACAAAACGTGCACGTTTGTGCAGAGAAAATCCCCCAAAAAACCTTTCTTACCGTCATCTATGCGCAAAAAGGCATTCCTCAGGTTAAGCTCCTCACATAGCTTTTTGGTCCGTGACCTGACTTTCGTTAGCGAAACACGTTTCATTTGCTTGAACCCGAATTGGGTTGCTTCGGACACCTTTAAACGAAGTAAATCACGTCCAAATTCGTGTTCATGTCCAAGATTCTGGTGTGCGGTCATGTTTGCTCTCGGACTACGCATCAGGAGACGTAACTTGCAAGGGTGGAAGTGCGCTAGTTTGATTTCCAGTATCAGGAGACGCTCCAAACTATTGTTTGTGGTTACAACCCGTGCGAGGTGTAGGCTTACCGCAACCGCACTCACAAGAAGAGTTCCTTGTTCTTTCTGGCAGTGCTCTTCTGCCCTGGTGGTGGGATGCAGTTGTTAATGTCTAATTTAAACACCAGCTCAGCAAAGTAGCTGTAATGAAATATGGGTATGAAAAATTATTCCCGTTTTTTTTTTTTTTTTTCGTCTCAGACGTCGTAAAAGCCTGGTCAGGCAAGTGCGGACGAGTGGCGAATAGATATAAAATAAAGAGAAGCAGCAGTTACTAACTAAGAGTTGTGGTATGCGTTGTGGCTCTTCCTCTCCTGAACAATAAACAAAATCAGTTTTTCGTGTTTTGCTATACCAAACAAAATAGAGGCGTCGAAATTATTGATCCTGTAACTCGATTTGACGGTTATTATTTTATATAGGCAACCAGAAAAGCTTTAACGGCGGACTACTTTCTGTCACAGACGAATTGCGTGTGGCGGTTACTGCAGACTTAAGTTATGCCTAAGTTATGCCACTCGCCTGTGATAACATGAAGTAAATGTTCCCTGGTTACATTTCTTTCGCTTCTTTCAGCTTACCTTAAATGAGTAATGAGGGTTCCCTGTTTCTAACGAGAGTCCTTAAGGTGGCGGCCTTGAAATAAATTTTGTCAGTGTGCACACCTAAATCCGAATCTTATTGTGGAGTTCTTAGCATTGGTGTGAAGACACTTGCGTCCCAGTCGCTGTTTTCCTAACATCGATCAAAGTCAACTTTTTTTTAAACATGCAAGAACTAATCAGCTATTTTTGTCATTCATCTGTATAGTCATTTTAGTCTTTTTCATTTCCATATTGTTTTCCTTTGCGTGCGTGTGCGTGTGTGTGTGCGTGCGTGCGTGCGTGTGTGTGTGTGTGTGTGTGTGTGTGTGTGTGTGTGTGTGTGTGTGTGTGTGTGTGTGTGTGTGTGTGTGTGTGTGTGTGTGTGTGTGTGTGTGTGTGTGTGTGTGTGTGTGTGTGTGTGTGTGTGTGTGTGTGTGTGTGTGTGTGTGTGTGTGTGTGTGTGTGTGTGTGTGTGTGTGTGTGTGTGTGTGTGTGTGTGTGTGTGTGTGTGTGTGTGTGTGTGTGTGTGTGTGTGTGTGTGTGTGTGTGTGTGTGTGTGTGTGTGTGTGTGTGTGTGTGTGTGTGTGTGCGCGCGCGCGCCCTGCTTAACAGTCCCAGTCATTGACTAGTACCATGAACAGCTTATCTGTATGCTACTGGATGTTAATTAGAACTCGTTCCCACCGGCGCTTTACCAAGTCGCTTATACATCTTTAATGTTCTCGCAAAACATCCCAGCAAACGGGCTACCGATTCGCATAAAGAAGCTGACAACAAACATTTTCTATGGGTGGTAACATGTGCAACCCCTGCCATTTGATAAAAGCTTAGCAGAGTGACGTAGGGGAAAAAAAAGACACGTGAAGGCTCGTCAGAATACGATGAAATATGTTCCCTGGGGCAACCTGAGCAATGTAGAGACTCTACATGTTGCGCCACCGCTCGGCTTTAAAGCAACCTAGGAACACTACAGCAACCGCTCACTGAGCGCCATCTACTAACGTTACCTGAAAAACGTTTTCGTCGTGCGCGCTATTCAAAAAACGGAGCGACCTCCAATATTATTTTATGTTCTTACACTTCATCTCAAGGAGTTTTTGCGGCCGCTTTTGTTATTCTTTCTTAGCGCTTCATTAGCTGTCGCTTGAACATATCCTGGTGATATATCACCTTCTTTACAACGCTTATATTTAGATATTTTCGCTTTTCATGGGCATTGATTGTCATTACTAGAGACGGGATGTAGGCAAACATCGATTTTTTTTTTTTTTCATATCTTAGACACACCATTTTTTATAATATTAGCCCAAATGCCGTTCTTTGCAGTTAGCGTCAACGCATGCCTGTTTCAGACGAGCACAAGGATGCCTATTTTGTCTTAAGCGGAACTGCAAATGTAATGCTATTTTGCTTTCGCACTCCGCTTGCTTTCGAACGCATCTTAGTTTTGAGTCAAACTCTCTTGCGCCAACATTATGTAACTTCTTCAGTTGGCTGTTGTGAGCACTGTACTAACACCAGCTGTGCAGACATATGACATCCAAACACGTCAATCAAACACTGTGAAACATTTTCCCTGAATCCGTTTCCTGCCATTCCACCGCACAAACTTGCAGCGTTTCTCTCACGAAACGGTGTTGGGCTGGATTGCGCCGGCTTTAGGAAAGTAGATGGAATGGGTTGCATGGCTCAAGTTGCCTCCTCTCAGGACACCCTCCAAGGATATGCCTCACGTGCCCTTGAACCAACTTCACGTTTTTCTTGACCACTCAAAAGAAAAAAAAAAAAGAATCTTTAATGTCTACCAACTTCGCACATATCCAAATAACCCAGAAGTGAATTGCTGATCTTCCTCGCAGGCAAGATGCTACGGAATTTTCTGAAAAGTTGCAATCGCTCTTGGGCTAGTCCTCAAACATATCTCAGAGAAACCGGCCAGCGAATATTCTTGAATACTGAAGAGTGTAAAGCGAACGAACCTTTCGAGGTACAAGCATACTCCTGGAACATTCGTTAATTTCGAGCGTTTCTTTTCAAGCTTGTTCTGAGCGACAAGAGACTTACAGTCGACCCCATCAATCAGGAGACAGTGACTGTGCGCTACTTTCACGTGGAGTTTTAAATAGCCTGTGTTTATCGTGGGCCCTCCGTCGACGTACGGAGGCATTTTGCATATCTAGCTTAATTTTTCCTGGCATATACAACCTCAAGCAGTACTGTAGTGCTAGTTTTTCGCTCCCGGAATTTCTGATTTGTGGACACTTCTGAGCGGCAAAGACGATGAAAAAAATAGTACGACTTCAGACGTCAGCTCCAAAGCATTGTCTACATAAGTGCTACATATTTATTACTGCTGAAGCATCGTGTACGAGTTAAATAGTTAATTACTGTATTGATGCATATGTTTCAAGCTCGTATGCTTGGTTATTACTTTCGAATTAACGATAATTATAATTATTTCTAAATAAACTGCCTCCTATTCTTACATTCATTATTTGCTTGTAGTTTTGTGACGTGACGGGAGGAAGATTTTCTGGCGCTCAACAAAGAGCTGTTCGTCTCTTGTTAAGTACCTCAATAATCTGCAGCTTTATATGCGTCAAAGGTGTTTATAAAAGGCGCTAATGCCATTTTCACTAAAGAAATTTTCGTGACATAATTCGAGCGCTTCATTTTCTCCGTTGAGACACGTGAATTTTTTTTTATGTCATTTTTTGCGGAATAACCTTAAAAAGAAAAGGATGCCCCATATGTTTAAGTCTTCTTTACGGTCCCGAACAATACTTTTTATTTTGAGGCAGATACTGTGCGCATACATTCAGCTCTAAAGCTTCGCAAGCCCCCAAAAGTTGTATTTCACTTTTCATCTTCAAGTTCAGTGGCTCGAAAACTCTAGCTTTCCGAGCTCAGTTTTAAAATCGGAAGTCGAGTCCTTGTTCAAGAAGCTTCGAAAGACTGACAAAAATAACTACCCGTCCGATAAGCTGGCTAGTCAGAAAAGGTATGTAGTTATACCACACCTACATAAGAGTTCTCATATTTAGAGAAAAAAGGTTCCAGGAAAATTCTGTGTTGGGGCGGTCATGTCTCTACACCTGTAAGCTTTTTTTAAAATCAAAATCCCCAAAATCACAGTGGTTTGGGCTAGTTGATTGCTGTCCATGGTGAAAAAAAAATTCGCAGCTCCATGGTGAAAAAAAATTCGCAGCTCAAAAGGGACGTAGACACAGGCGTAAAGAACAAACGAAGCAGGACAGGTGCTTCACTTCCAATTGAATTTTATTTGAAGACGCTTGACGCATTATCTCTCGCAAAAGCTTGCCTTTTGCATGGCCAAGAAACTGGGCTTTCCCAAGCATGAGTTTGCATCTGCACTTCTGGCAGCAAACGGCAGCTAAAGGCAAGATGCCCACTTATTCCGTCTTTAACTAGTTTGGGGTGTTTCAGAGGTCTTTAACTAAACCGTAACTCGTTTGGCCCGATGGCTAGTTTCCCTGCAGACAGCATTTCAGCTGTTTGCGATGGCCTGCTACAGACAAAGAGATGCAAGAAAGAAGGGAGTCAAGAGAAGAAAGAAAAGCACTCAAGCAATTCATTATCTCCACAAGGTTTCCCACAAACTTAAGAAAAAAGGCAGTCGTTACAAGGTTAACGTAGTTTTTCCTGCTTTATGCAAGTTATCAAAAGTTTGTCCTATAATGACAAGGAAGAAGAAGGCGATGTGTAAAATTATTCATGTAACCAAACTCACTAGCTGCGTTACCAAAGTCATCTACACCGTTCATTTAACAGTGTACATCGGCCAGACTGGTCACTTTTGCAATGAAAGAGCTCTAAAACACTCCAAACTTGTTAAGGACGGAACAAGGGGTATCTTGCCCTCCACTGCCGGAAATACAAATGCAAACCCATGATTGGGAAAACATACTGGCCATGGCAGAAGACAAGCCTTAGCGCGAAATAATAGACGCTTTTCACATCAAAAAGCCTGGTGACAATTGCGTCGGGACGTCGTCATTATCTTTGCTTGAGAATGAAATGGCCTTTCTGGACAATTGCGATTAGACCTCGCGCATGAGATTGATTTGTTTGTAAGCGTTAAGCCTTTTCAATTAAAACTCAGTTGCAAGTGTAGCATCTGTCCTGTCTTCTTCGTTCCTTACGCTACGTCTACATCTCTTTTGTGCTGCGAATTTTATCCCCGTAGAATCCGAAATCTGCAATTTGTGATACGAATCATTCCGAAAAGAATGTTTCATGCACAGCTGGCGTCGTTATTAAGGTCTCACTCAGTTGTGATCAGTGTTATATTGCATGGCCACACTGGTAGATAGATGCCTAAATGTCAACTTTCGTGAGCATGCGCGTTCTTTTAGTGGGCCTGGAAGGTCACACCTGTGCTTTCACAGGCGCACTTGCGAGAATTACAATCTTAACATCAGTCACGCAGATATTATAGGACGAAGGGAGATTGTAGAGATCGTCGAGGCAGTCGCAGTGTTGCGGTTGCAGCCGGATGGATATGCCAGTGCGCCTTCGGCGTTATTTAAAAAAAAAAAATAATAGTAACCTTTGTTTACTTCTGCGTGGCTCTATAGTCGGGTACAACGCAGATGTGCAGTAACCGCCACACAAAATTCATCCGTAACAGAAAATAGTTCGCCCCACTGTGGTGGTGCAGGGGTTAAGGCGCTCAACTGCTGTACTCAAGGATACTCAATCGAATCCCGGCCGTGGCGCCCGCTATATAAATAAATATACATTTTTCGGAGGCGAAAAGCAAGGCGCCCACGTGCTGTGCGATGTCAGTGCACGTTAAAGAACCCCAGGTGGTCGAAACTTCCGGAGCCCTCCACTATGGCACCTTTCGTAGCCTAAGTCACTTTGTGGACTCTAGATCCCAACAACAAAACCTAACCAACCTGAAAATAGGCCAATGTTTAAGATTTTTTTTTTTGTTACCTAAATGAAAGGTTAACCGTTATACCAAACTATAAACTCGAGACTTCCCATACATCTGGCTTCTCCGTTGCAGTCAAATATCAAAAACTGGGTTTGTTCAGTGTTCAGCGGTACAAAAAGAAATATATCCGCAGCTGCTAGCTGCGAGCCATAGTGGGCGGCATGTGTACGGCTCGCAGCTAGCAGCTGCGGATATATTTCTTTTTTCTTTAAGTTGTGTCCTGCAATACGCTATTCCAGTCTGCCTTTTATACTATCGCAATCCCAAGCGTTACCTCTATTCTCTTTTACTGTGGCAGTTGCGTGCTATGTTCACCTATTGGGAAATACCTACTGCTGATAAGCATTTCTCAATAACTCCGACTATAAATGCACATTCCGCTGAAGGCTTGAAACGATTTTCCTGGCCGCTCATGTGGAAGAAACGAAAGCTGGGAATCGTAAAAGTCAATTCTTGCGAAATTAAAGTGTGGAAACATGGATACATGTTTATGTAGGAAACATGAAAAAATAGAATGTCCATGGTGTTGACCACTGAGGCATAACAGTTAACAAAAGGCCCGTGCGTCATTACACACGATTAAGATGACGTGTCCCTTCACTATCCGGTTTGGCGAGGTCGACTGTCGATATATATACCAGTCGAAACTGACGACGCGCATAGTAATACGTAAGCCATTCTATTAATATTCAACAGTGGCAATCAGAAAGTAAAAAGGCTACATATTGCGCTAGAAGAACGAAAGTAGATGGAGAAAATAGAGAAAGCTCCAGCTGGGATGTTACTAATTGTTTTAAGGCTTGTCTACTATCATGTGTCCTTTAGCGGCCTTTTACAACTATCAGCCTCAATGCACCTTAAGAGGACGGTCATATAACTAACTCCTGGTTGGCTAACGACTTGTACTCACTTGCAGAGGACAAATAGCAGCATTTTTGCACGCGACAGTACCTGTTCACCCGCTGACACAGGTAGCGAATGGCAAATAGCAGCATTTTTGCACGCGACAGTACCTGTTCACCCGCTGACACAGGTAGCGAATCGATGGGTTCCATTGTCACGCTGATATTTCTCTTCCTTATTTCTTCTTTCTTTCTTGCCTCCTTGCTGTTGATAGGTAGCACTGTTGACACCTCAGCCATCGATGCACCCTGCCTCTTTGACGTCAGCGGTAGCGACTCGAAGGGTAAATGGGAAAGCTAATAAATACGGCTCCTGGTTTTCTTCTTACGAGTTGCGCTGTTTAAAACGCTGCGATGCACAAAGGTATCAGATCGTGTCTGTAAATGGCACAAAACAAGGAATAGCATGCCACCACGAATATGCGCGGTTTCATCTTAAGTAATTAGTAATGTCTGCTGATGACATCCGAGTGCTCTCCCCTTTATTATCTAGTGGTCTGGCGTCGCCCGAAGGCAAAGCACCGACATTGGCCATTCTCTGAAATAACGACTGGCAACCTTTTGGTCCCCCCCCCCCCCAGTTGCTGGCGTTGCACGCAGTAAGTCTAGCCTCAGTCTGTCCGCACGCAATTATCCGGCAGTTATGCACAAATTGGCGGGGGTTATCTCTGGTAAACCGATAATTGTGAGAAAGCACGGGAAGCTGCAGTTTCGGCTGTACCTGTGGCGCCAGCTGGGAGCCGCCGCGTCAAATGGCGGAGGTTTAACCGTGGCCTTCGAGATCAGATCCTCTGCAACGGCGCTCTTGATCTCAAAGTCCACTAGTTGAACCTTATTTGTGGCCCCATCTGGGTGCCGCCCCATCAAATGGCGGATTTTTGCCCTATTTAAACATGGTTATAACAGCCAAAAACACGCGCCGCGGTGGCTTAATCTCGACTTAACCACTTAGCACTCTGGTTTCAATCCGCTCCTATGTTTTTTCTTGCAGTAAAACTACCAAAGGTCACGGTCAGTCATAGGCTCCATCCCTCTGAGTCTCCCTAACGGCTCCTCCTCGGGGAGACTCCCGCGTTGGAGCCGCTATTCCGGGTTGTTTGAATTACCCGCGCTATGCCACGCGGCTATGACCTCCTGAAACAGCTTATTCAATCAGAGCGACGGCACAAATGAGATCGGAGAAGATTTTTGGTCAATATTTGTGAGGACACGAGTGGTACCGCACTAATAAAGATCACTCTGCGAAAAGGGACCATTTGATTTCAGTCCCACTTCAGTTTTATTCTCGAAACACTTGCGAAACATTTAATTTCAAGCTCACTTACTGCATGAAACGCCAAGTAAGAACTCGTTATGCATATCTGTGCTCATATTTCAAACATTTTCTTCATTAAATTTTACTTACCATATACGCTGCAGTATCTAAGGAAGGTAAAGTTGTAGGCGAGTTGGTGAGATATGACGACTAAAAACCGGAACCGACACGTCCGCCTGCGGAGGCAGGCAACGTGTCCCGTTTCTGTCGCGCTTTTAGTCGTTATTATGCGGTAATTATAGCTGCTTGCTTGTGATCCACCTACTGGCAAATCATAAGCAAGCCACCAACATGTCATAGGCGTCCCACTGCAAAGGCCTGATGCTGTTTGTTCGATACAGACCAACCCTCAGCCAGATACACTGTCCCTAATAATGAACAGTGCAGGAAAGGCTAGCTTGAAAATCAAGTTGAAGCTAAAACAAAATGAAGATAATTGTTCACAATGAAAGAGCCAGCGTGTCTACAGTTTGTGGGCCTGCTAATGTTCGCGTTTTAAAACATTGCGATAACGTATATACTCTATATTTCGAAGCTGGAAAATGTGGCGTAACGCTGTAAGTCCGCATTCCGCAACGCATGACTCTCTACTGAAAGTCTGCGGACGTCCGAAAGGAATGGATTAGTAATTACCAGTCATGAAGTAATTTACCAGTTACGAACTTTAATGAGGGTACTAGGAAGGATTTCATTAGTACTGAACAAGAATAATAAGCATTTGCTTTCCGCTAGTAATACGGCTAATACAGCGTCCAGTCTGTCGAACTTGTGCATTTTAAAAAGTCGCTATACTTCGCATTGGAACACCGAACAAACAAACTGTGCTGCCTGTAGTCTTTCCGTTTCTTCGTGTAGGAATTCTTTTAAAACCTTCGCTAGCTAATAAATTATTTTCAGCGCTTTTTTATCTTTCTCTTCCAAGAACTTGGCCGGCGTGTGTGACGTGTGGATAGCGAATACCTTCCTTGCTGACTTTTGTTTTCATACCCGTTTCTATTATTGCGGTTGCATTAGACTCCTCGTTACACCAAAACTACGCTGTCGGCAAAGACTTTTTGTTTTATTGATTGAGACTTTTCATGACACCATACGGCCACGTAACGACAATGTGCCAATCGTAGAACGTCATCCAGATGTCAGATTTAAAATTGAACCCATTGGTGCATTCAAAACATTTTGGCTCTATCTTCCTTCTCGCCATCCCAAAACCCCGCTGCCGTCAGGGTCAAAATCTATTCATTTGTCGAGGAAATGATGACATCATAATGATGCTCAAGTTATCATGAAGGACCAGTCGCGGAGAACCATTGGCAGGACAAGTCTTAAAATGTAGGGGACACTTTTAAACTCCCCCTTGAACATGTGATGCGATGGCAGCCTGCAGCCATCTAGAGCGCTTCCGCGCTGAGGTGGACGAGCACACGACAGACACGTTAACTCCGCCTGTGCCTAAGCCATGCCTAAGAAACTGACGAAAACTCGCACAGGAAATAAAACTGGAAACTGGAATGACATCGCATTCTTTCCTAAGAATTTTTAAATGACCTGAATATATTTCTGAGTTTCCGAGCTGTTACGTCCACCTTTTTATTTTTTAAATCTGCGTAAGTTCAACCAGCAAAGCTGCAACGTCGTTTTGGGGGCAGTCTGTTTGTCCATAACCAAATTCGCCTGCACGCTCTTCTCCGAACATTCACATTGCACTCATTAAGCTTGGTGAGAAAACTTAACAAATCTAAACCATAACAACTTTATTGCTGTCAGTGTTAACGAAAATAATGACATCTGCAAGAACCAATTGTTCATCAACAAAAGGTCCTGAGAATTCCGGCGATGCATGCGTGGCGCATCGAACTCGCTTCGAGTGAAGACTTGCGAACTACTGGTGGTATCTTCTCGGCCTGAAGTAAGACCACGACCAACATGTGACGGTGGGTCTGATGTTCTGTACATCGCGAACTGCTGTCGGTCCCCGCTCTCCAGCAGGTCACGTGATGCTAGCGGCTGGGTGGGGAACGAAGGAGAGAGAGAGAGAGAGCGGGTCACACCTAGCAGTCGCACTCAGCTTGTTGCATCCGGTACCTTCGATGACGCGCAGGACGTAATCAGCATGGCAAGGATTCGCTGGGTCGTCAGTTCACGTGAAGGAAGGCTTGCCTTGTTTCGAACTATTGAGCTTGAAGTGATGAATCTCATTCGTTGTCAGCGCACGTTTTCGAGTGCTGGACGGCGGTGGTTATCTCAAGCACGGCACAAGAAAAAAAAAGTTCTCACAGGCTTAATAGGGCCAAATTTTAGAAGGCTCCTTACCTCGATGAAAACTCCTTAAGAGCGGCGAGCACTTCTTCGGCCAATTTTAAATACGCTCTAATAAGCAGCGCTTGGGGGGGCGTATAAAGAATTTATCGGAGGAGGACGCGTCGTTCTTAAGGCATGCTCACTGAGGCACGAAGCCTTCTAAAATTTGGCCCTTATTGTTTGATGCGGTGACTAAGTGTACACTCTGGCATGGGCGTATGTGTTCTTCACATGTTTTCCAACTGCCGGCCATAAACAGCCGCACCACCTGTGTGAGGCGTGCTAGGCTCTCTCACTAGTGACTTCCTTGTCTCTGGCCGTCCCATCGGGTGCGATGGTGCAATGAGTTGAAGCCTGGTGTTCGTCACTACCGCAGTGCTTGTCACACTGCTGCGCTGAGCACATAGGGCAGCCTACGAGTGCGGAACTTTCTTCAACCCGTTCACCGGTGCTGCGCTGATGCCGGCCGTTTTGGATTTCCCCTGCAAAGCGAGGATATGGTGTGAGTTTGACACCTTACACGAAATGGCACTCGCTACAGTTACGAGCCGTATGTCTCTCTTTTAGTGTTACTGTCTTGGTGATTTTGTTTCTTTAGTACTGAAAAGCACACACACACAAACATTGATAACTATCTTGGTCGTGTTAGGATAGAGAGCACGACATTTATGGGTCGAAATCGATTTAGAATATTCGATTTTAGTTTTTTTGAGCTCAGTTTTGTTATTAAACTGCAACAATATTTTAAACGGCTCACATTCTAACTGTGCACTCATTTGGCCATATCTGGCCAGTAGAACTCAAATAATACGGTATGATTAAATAAATAAATAAGTTTACTCGAGTCTCTTAAGAACACTGCAGGCTGGATGGTTTGAGCGTGAATGTCGTTGACGGAGCTGGTTCGTCTGATTTGCCAGTTACATAGGCTGAATGTTTTCTTTTGAACAGCGAAGTAAACGTACTTCAAGAAAAGTATTTACGGCACAGCTGTATGCAAGATTGTTTACAAAAGACCTTCGTGCGGACGTCGAGAAGACATGGCGCCTCAAGCCACGGGTCGCAGGATCGAACGCCCGTGGGAAAGCTTCCAGTTCGAGCAGCGGTCCAGGAAGGCACCACTTCGCCGTCCGTCCATGCGTTGCCTAGCTCGCGACGCTTTCTTATCGATCGAGCTTATCCGCATTAGAATCACAGTTTAATCCACCCACCCTTGCTTTTCGTCGTACCTCTTCGAAAAAGTTTTCCGTTCATTGCCTCCTGAAAACCAGAACATCAAAAAGAGCTTATTGCATCGTCCGCTCCAGCCATCGCAACGTAACCTATCCCGTACAAACCCATATTACTGCCTTTCAGGTGTCTCTTTTCTTGCGCGCAACTCGAGACTGGAATGGTCAGTCCGCCCAAGTTGCCGCAGTCGTCGATTCTCAAGGCATCATATGAACTTCGAAAAACGTTAAATTCTGATTACTGCTTTTGTATATTTCACCTAGGCCAGCACTAAGAATGTAATGATTAATTCCAGTACCTTGAAACAGGACTAACAAAATAAGTTATCAGAATGGTGAGCATCACGTGCTCAGATATTAGTGAATACTGTTCGACGTTTTGCACAGTTGCCGTTTTCGTAAGACACCCATGGCTAACTGATGAATGAATGTTCAATTTGATGTTCCCTCCCCAAACGTCTCTATCCATATAGCTGGCAAAACAACGCAGAAGCAGAAAAGATGGGGTAAACAATATTTTTTTAACATTTTCGGAGGAAATGGTGGAAATCAGCAAGAGCATCCAACACTTGCATGTTGGTAAACTGTGAACGTGAAGCTTGTAGGAGCCGCAGCACCGATACTGCCGGAGGCGCTTTAATCAACGTAGCGGGGCTTCAGTGACGTAACCCTCACCTGCATGTAGTAGATGAACACCATGATGGCGCAGATACAGGAACCGATGCCGCCAACTATGAGGCCCGAAGCTATCGTCGCGTTGCCGACCTTCTGCGGGAACTCGACCTTCTGCTTGAACTCTTCTGCCATGGACGGAGCCAGCTCCGCCCTCTGCGAAGGCACCGAAAGAAAGGGGTTAAACTATTTCCTTCCTTTCCTTAATTTCCGTATTATGCAAAATGGGCAAAGCCCTACATCCAAGCGTTGCATTTGTACTGCCGCGTCGTCTGAAGGGACAGCGTAAAAACAAAAAAAAAAAAAAAAGGGGGGGGGGGGGGGGGGGGGGTGTGCATCTAGTGCGCAGCTGCCGGTACGTTTCAGAAATTAGGAAGATACTGATCTGCAATATTTTGCCTACACGGCACTTTCTTGCGTTCACCTATGCTTTAAGTTATAACAGACGCTTAGGCGAATACTTTGTGCCTAAAAATAGAGAAAAATGAACCCACTGCAACACATTGTTTGTCCCTAAAGGTATTTTCTTTTGATTTCGAGCCCTGTGCAGTTGGAAATTTTGGAAAGCGTTCGCTCAAGCACCTGCAATATTAATTTCAAACGAGGGGAAAAAAATGATACAAAAGAGCTGTGCATCTAAGCGATCACCAGACTTACTTCTTCAATCCAGACGACTGGAAATACCGTGTCTTGCACGTTCTTCAGTATCCTATGAATGCACAAGTCGGAAATTTATTAGTCCAGTCAAAGTTTCAACAAAAAAAAAAAACAACAACATAAGATCAGTGTGTAAACAATGTTTCGACTACGCTTTCGCAGAATTTCATCCGCTAATTGTCACCTCTTGATGACTTTTAACTGCAGTTAAAAGCCATCTATCATAGTTACTTATCCAAAATATCCACCAAATAAAAACCAAGGAACACAGATAACCCTTACTGAAATACAGGAGAACAAAAAATTGCTGAGGTGCAATACAGTCTGCTTACATTGCGAGTTCCATACCTAGTTCCGTAATGAATTCGGCGTTTCGTTGTTCAGTCAAAGTCGAAGGAAATCAAACTTTTAGCGTCAAGGAACTAAATTATGGGTGTGGCCCACCCAAATTTGGAAGCCGCCAGTGCGTTGGCCATACTTAAATTAGGCTAGAAACCAATTTTGGTCAAGTTAGGACGAAGTCAGATTTTCAGGGGTCCAGGGAGGCCGAATTTCGGATTTTACCCGCCTAAGTTCGGATGTCACCACTTAGCGGGCCATACTCGAATTAAGTTACGCACAGATTTTGGTGAAATTCTGACGAGGTCGAATGTCGGGGATCCATGGGGCCAAATTTCGAGAGTCGCCCATCCCAATTTGAAGGTGCCACTGGATTGGTCATACTCGAATTAGTTTCGTCATCAATTTTGGTCACAGTCTGATGAGGAGGAAATTTGGGGTCCAGGGAGCCAATTTTCTGGCTGACCGATTTCAATCTAGATGTCACCTGAGTTGACCATACTAAAATTAGATTCGACATTAATTCTGACCAAATTCTGACACGGTGAAAGTTTGGGGTTGCAGAGGGTGCAGAGTGCCAAATTTTAGGGGTGAACCATCCCAGTTTGGAAATGCACCACTGAATTGGTCATGCTCGAATTAGGTTAGACATCGAAATTGGTCAAATTCTGACGAGGTCTAATTTTGGTGTTCCGGGGGGCCGAACTTCAGGGGTGGCCCACCCAAATTTGGAGGTCGCCATCAAGTTGACCATACTCTAATTAGAGTGAGTGGCCCACCCAAATTTTGAGGTCACCATTAAGTTTATTATACTTTAATTAGATTGGAAACCAAATTTGGCAGTGTTATATCAGTTACCCATGTAATAGATTATTGACAGTTCGTGCAGACACGATCTGATGACATGTCCGGTCCACGCACTCTTCCGATAGACTCTGCTCCCGTCACTCATTAGCCAAGAAGGGATTTCGCTTTAATATGTCTAGAACAATATGAATTGTGGAGGAAACATCGCGAAAGATAACACATCACACCAACAAAAACCAGAGAGTAAAAGACACGGCTGGAACGAAAACTGAAAAGTATAATTGGTAGCAAAAATAAGGTTATGTGGTGACACGTGCACTAGGTAAGTTCAAGAAACTTCAGTAGTACTTGCGAGCGGGCTAGTTGGCTATACGACTCCGACGACCTCTGGCGCTGCATCGTTATACACAAACACAACACACACACAAGAGAATTAAACCAAGACGTTCACACCGATGATGCGCTCGCTACCAACTGCCTGTTATTTGTGATACGACGAAGACGAATGCATCACAAAAAAACGTAGGGTTGCAATAAGAAGAAGAAGTAAACAAAAGATCCAGAAAAAAAAATGCGAATTCAGAAGTAAAAAAATAAATGAAAATAAAACGAAAATAATGACAAATTGCCTAACTTCTAGTCACATTGTCCGAACGAAGCAGTATCACCTCCTTGCTGTTGACCGCTACCGACGGAACACTCACGCATTCCCCTTCTTCCCCAGAAATCATCTTAAATGCTTTCTTAATCTTTTCTGAATCTTTTGTTTACTTCTTCTTATTGTAACACTACGTTTTTTGTGATGCATTCTTCTTTTCCTGAATCTTTTGTGTACTTCTTCTTATTGTAACCCTACGTGTTTTGTGATGCATTCTTCTTCGTCATATCACAAATAACAGGCAGTTGGTAGCCAGCGCATCATCGGTCTGAGCGTCTTGGTTTAATTATATTGTGTGTGTGTTGTGTTTGTATATAACCATGCAGTGCCAGAGGTAGTCGGAGTCAAGAAACATGGTTCGGTTCGATACTGTGCCAACGTCTGATTGTAAGGCAAACTGATGGAGGGTAGCAATTAGGCTGAACTATGAACTGTGTAAATAGCTATGCAATGAACTATGTAATGTAAGGCGTTCCTTTCGGTTACTGTGCTTGATAAGGTAAAAAAAAAAAACTGTTCCACGCTGGACGGGAGGAATCGAACTACTTGGCTCTGCATTCCCTTACTGAGTATAAGCAGGAATGTGGCATAAATCATAAGCATCAGGGGCTTATGACCGCAGACCACAGAAATCAATCTGGGACTTTGTCTAGAATGTCTTTTTATGCTCAATGACATTTCAGCGCGAATAAAAACGCGAAAGATGCATCTACTTTTAAACTAAAGTCGTACATCAGACGATACAAGCGAGACAAGCCACACCATCAGACAAGCTGACACAGCACGCAGCAAGGTCCGATGCACGGAGGAAAGAAAAAGCTAGGAAAGAGCGTGGTGGTGGCAGTAAGCATTTATTAACCATGTTGTACAAGGAGGTTTTTGGCTCCTGACGCCACATGCGCAGCTCCCGCAGGCCAACCTCCTCTGACGCCTCTGCTTTCTCTCTCTCTTGGAGCCCTTGTGGCTATTGAATAGCGGTGTTTTTAGCGACGGTGGATGCTCCAGCAGAGAGTGATCTGCCGAAAATCGGCGTCTGTTCTAACATTAGTTCCTTAGTGTGCAAATGCTACTTTATGATCAGTGTTAGAGGCACCTGAAGAAAACTGCAGGTAAGCTACGTATTTGAGCTAACGTTAATTGCATGCCTGGGAAACTGGCTGTGATGCATTTTCAGTTCTGCATTTGCTAAATTAAACAAACGATTTTCACTTAAAACAATATATGCGCAGGATGCTCGACGGAACGAAAGCACCTGGCAGTGTTATTCTTCCGCGCAGTCCTCGCATCCCGGCACGCAGCATTTATGGCGCAGTTGGAAGGTGACAGATTGGTGACAGATAGCTCGCGACAGGTCGCTCAATACCAAGGAGATCGCGCAGCAACATCAGCCCCCCTCGAAACAAAAAAATTCCGGCTACGCCAGTGACATGCCTGACACCCTGCGGCATGCTTGTGCCGCTGGAAGAAGATTCGAAGCGCATTGAATAGTAAAATACTCATCACCAGTGATAAAGACGATGGTTAGGGCGATTTTATGCCAGTTTAATGAGCACCGTAGAGACAGCTATACCATTAAGCTACTTCGTGTCTTTATTTACCTCCTACAACAAAGATCTCAAGCATCCGGCGCCGAATGCTGCTTTCAAAGTTATGGTATGCGACTCACCGGCCCTCAAATATCAGTGCTCGAAAGCGCGTGCCAGCTGCATTAGTCAGCTTAACCATTAGACATGCAATACAACTAATATCAAACAAAGATTTATGGTTGCTAGATGGTACTTGGACGTTTACTGCCTTCAAGACCGAACAAAGAGTGAGGCGCCGGACATCGTCCCGCCGCGGTGGCGCAGTAGTTAGGGCACTCGACTGCTGTGCCCAAGGATGTGGGATCGAATCCCGGCCGCGGCGAACACCTTTCGATGGAAGCGAAAAGCAAGGCGCCTGTGTATTGTGCGATGTCAGCGCACATTCATTAATATCCTGGACAATTCTTCCAACGCTCTGGCACCAAATTGAAAGTAAACAAGCTTGCTCTGGATTCAAGGGTGACAGACTATATCACCTTGACGCCACCATCGAATGATCTTCACACGAAACCTAGAACTCGATGTTGCTTGTTGCCAAATCTCAAGTGAGCAGCATGCTTAGAACTGAAGGTTAGTTCCAGCAATTCAAATATAAAACCTTATCTTCGCGGTGTCTATTTTTAAAACGCATTCCACAATGAATATGAATATTATGACACCCCCATCTTCTTTCTGTTCTTTTCCGATTCCTGGCTCGCGGCAGAAAAAGATTTCTCAGCGTGACCCACAAATCAATACATCAATTTCAGACCCCTGCGCTAGCTTTGCTCCAAAAAATATAAAAAAGGCTATAAGACTATTTCTAAGAGCCACCATTATCAGCATAAATCAAACAATGTTCACTTGAGGGCAAAGGCCTCCTCCAGTGATAACCAGGTTGCGCAGAACTGCGCCAGGCGGGAGGCTAAGGCATCGAGGCACCCTACCAGGCAGCGCTATGCTCTCACAGAAAATCTAATCTCATCTCCCACCTGCCTTTCAGCCGCTCCCGATTTAACAAAAGAAAAGCGTATATCTTTTCTGTCTCTCTAAATTTATTTCGTTGCCATCAAATGTCAATCTTGATTTGTTTGCCGTATGTAATATTGGGCTCACGTTCATTCTTTCCTGTTCATATCCTACAGGATATCATTAACTCGAGTTTGTTCTCTAGTTTGCGATGATATTTTCCCCTTGTCAAAGCCACATCTGTCGTCTTCGTAAGTGTGCACAACTCTGGGCCAGCTAAGAGTGAAAACATTTTAATCACGCAGTCCCGCATGCGGAGCACAGTGACACATTTGAAATCATTCGCTTGTCGATCCCCGTCGAGCAGTGTTGCGGGTCACCGATCCCGGCCATTTCCGGCACGGGCGGATGCGTTTTAGAGGTCGCGTGCGGTGACGCCCCCGCAAGCACGTTTCGGTTGCGGCGACGTTTTAAGCTTTTTTTTATCCTCTCCGCAATGCAATAAGCTCTGCGACCTCCCGGCAGTCCCGGACGCTGAATCCCCAGCATCCTGCTTGTACTCTCGCGCATGTATACATGTGCGAATGCGCGACCCGTAAAACAGTTCTAAATGTACCGCAGGGCTCTTAAGGCATACACTGCAGGTGTCACTTACGCCAGTCGGTCGTTCCTTCTGAGATCCACGTTGATTTGAAGCCTTTTGGACGCTCGCATCACGAGTCCCGTCAACTGTGAAACAAAAACATGTAACACCGATTTCATTTCAGAGCAAAATAGGTGGCAGAAGCACACTGTTAGTGGAATCATCCTGTGCCAGCTGTCAGCTTATGACGCGATACTCTAGCACTGCACACAGTCCACGTGGAAGCCCGCGGGATGCGTCAGATGGTTGAAGACATCCGCTTGATTCTCTGGATATTAAGAGCTATAAATTACCGACTTAAGCAATGCCCCCCTTGGGGGCCTTTAAGGGTTAATAAATGATGAATGAAGATTGCATCCCTGCTGGGTATATTGATGGCTGCTGCGTATATTACGATAGTATTCATTATTTTGAAGACTTTTTTCACGCTTTAAACACTGGCCATCCACCTGCTTCGTAAGCCCTGTCCTTGCAGTGTAATCAACCTGGTACACGCGCCATGAAAAAAAAAAATCAAAGGATACGATGCGATCCACAATTTTTTGCCTCTTTGGTGTTGAAGAAAAACAGAAATCGTTCACAGAAACATGTGCTGAGTACTCGCGGTACGTCACACGTTTAAACGACGTTCTTTAATTTTTATTTTTTGCTTACAGTGAAAGGCTGCAGACTGAGAGGAAAACAGCGCGCTGCTAAACGTGGCTCTGCAATAAAGCACTGTAGGAACCATAATTTACCGCGGCAGCCATCCGGCAAGGTGGACGATATTTATTTATCTCCAAAGCGTTGGCGGCCGTCTTAATTCATTTTTTCTACCCTGTCCTTTCAGCGCTAAAAGAGCTCACAGTTAGGTGAACCGTGAAAGCGATTCTCATACTGCGCCTTGCCGTCAGAACGTGCACCGCACGAAAGCGCAGTGCGCCGTCTCTACGAAGAACCACTCGGAAAGGGACAGAGAAGCTCTGGTAACTCGAGGACCCGCCCACAAAAAAGTGCGCCTGATATACAAGACAAGAAGTTCGCAAACACATTTTTGTGTGCTTTTTTGCGGTGTGTGAATGTTTGCAGAAATGTGTTTCCCCCTCTAGGCACCACGTCCCAGACGCGGCCACACCTGCTCTTCGGAAAAGACCTGCAACAACCCTTCGCGAGGCATCTTTGACAGCTACGTGCGTGAAATACAAAACGCATACGCCTGGCAAAACTGTACACAAAAGGGTGCTGTCGGTCTGCATGCCAGGCCAGAAACAGCACTCGCCTCACTGAGTTCGCCACTTTCACTTCTTGTTTTTGTTATTTCTTTATAGCTTCAGGCCTTCAGTACTACCAATAAACTCATCGGACATCCGTGCTCGTGAAGGACGGAGCTCGCGACTTGGGTTGTAACCTAAGCACGTTTAAAAGCCTGCGGCTCTGTATACAAGCTGAAAAGCGTAAAAAGATGGCGCCCACGGTAAAATATGGCGAGTGTCAGCAGGGAAGCTCTAAAGATATGATGGCTGGGAGCTTCTGCATACCTTTACTAACTCTGAAAGCTGCTTCGTCTCACAAGATGTTTGCAGCACTGCGAAAGGTAGAGGCCCGCTCCAACCAGGATCACGTGCACTTCAATAAGCAGTTGTGCTCCTACGCGCCTCTCGCCCCCGAAACTTTGGCGGGGGTGACAGTAAGAGCACAATTCTCTATTATAGTGCGCAGGGGCGAGAGGCACTTAGGAGCACAATTGCAAGGGCTCCTCTGCATTTCGCAGTGCTGCAGATATCTTGTGAGACAAAACGGTGTCAAGCTGGTGACGTTCAAGCTCCTGTGGCGTTTCTCACCAGTCTTCACGTAATAAATCACAGAAAACGGCGGTAACAAGGCGGGTAGTCTCGCTATTGTGGCATGACTCCATCATGGCCAGCATGCGTTTAAATGGGCGAGGTCTCCTTGCGGAAAAGCAATCGCTGGGCCGCTGATATTTCTCAGTGAGAATGGCGTCGATAATGCCTTCGCGCGTCGCATTCTGCTATCGTCATCCGCACAGGGGCACAGCTGCGCCTACACGGCAATAGCTGCGTGCTCCTCGGGAACACTTGCGTATGCACAGCTAGCTCCCCGGGGAAGCGGTTCCCATTGGCTGAACACGGATTGCGCAATGCTAAAACTGTATTCGAAAAGTTATCCAGTGGGTAGAATCCTTACTCCGTGGTAGAATGGACCATTTGCGGAAAAGCTCCTGCGCATGCGCGACAAAGGAGCAACTAGCGCCCTCTGTAGGCGATTTGGTTTTGGTTGGAAAACATGACACGCCAGCGCTGCCTGGCCGTGCATTCTTGCGCTGTTGAGCGGTGGATGATTTGAGTTTCTTGTCTCTTGTGTGTTCTTGTGTGTGCCCGTGGCTCGGGAAAACTTCTGCATTTAAAAAAAAAATCGGACACGTGAAAAAAAAGGCCGTCTGGATATTTCATGACTGGTCCCCGAGCGCGCGTCGTCTGCTAACGAAGTAGTGTGCTCGATGTCCTCTAACGCTGCTGCTTTGCGGAGGCGCTTTTGTTCTCCTCCGTTTTCTTTTTTTTTTTTCATTTTTTTTTGTCGGTGCCATAATCTATTCTTATGAGTTTTGTTTCCTTCTAAAGCCGCACCATTTACGGAAAAGGGGCCATCTCTGCCTTGAGACAAGGTAGTGTAGAGCTTCCCTTTGACACGTAAATTGCTGGAGTGAGTTCTATACCTTCACCAAGAACTATCGACTTGCAGAGTACGCCCGTGCAAGAAGAAGCATCCTAGTGCCCTCACAGAAACACTCAACAGCAGCCGTGCTACATGCTGGCAAGTTTCGCTGAGCCTTCAATAAGGAGTAGAGAAACGCAGCATTGTTCACTATTGCATGCTGTCTAAAGACAGTCATTTGACTGGAACGCCTTCTATCTAAGCTAAGCATGCGCCATGCAACAGCGACACTTGTGCGTATACATAACGAAGACCACGACGACATACAAGGCGCTAAAGACGAAGCCGTTGATGGGGTCGGTTGGGCCCACCCGGCCCTTTCCGAAGTAGCTGGGCGTTCTTGCTGTATTTGGCGCTTGCTGCCAAATCAACACATATCGGTTTTATAAGAGTTCTTTCATCGACAGAATCGGTGGGAAATGAATTTTATATACTTGTATGAACATCCACCGTAAATCCAACAATACAATAGCAAGGTGCGCTATACCTGAACAGCAGGAGCACGGCAGAGTGCAGTCTACGCAGGAAGCGGTCTGTCAGTAAGCGAAGCACTCGCGTATGAGCGCGAGCGTGGCTGAGATAATACGAGTCGTTTAACAATCAGTAAAGCCTGGACTACATCAGAAGCTGCAGGGACGAAGTCAGCAGGAACTCTTGCCCTACATCAGAAAACCCATACAAACATTTGCGCGTGTTACAAAATAGTGCATCCCATGTCACTGTAACACTCGTCTGCGCATTAGCGCTCATGCAATACACGTTCATTTTGTGTACCAGCATTCTGCACAAGTGAGATACACAGGTTTCTAACCAAAATATCTCACACCGCAACGCAATCGCAGTGAGTTCAAACGGTGTGGCCCGAATCAATAGCGAACCATGGCATTGTCGCATAAACACTGCGGTCTTCATGGATGCTGCTCACTCTCATCAAAACTTATTAGTGGTACGAAGATTCAAGTTCCTGACATGGCCTTCCTCCTTTAAGCATCGGCCGGGATGCGCCTGCAGGCGAACAGTTGAGGACGGAAACTGCACGTATTGCTCATACGTGGCCATTATTCTGGCTACAACCCGAAAAGTCGGCGCTCTACATTGTTCTCCTTCTATGTCATCCTCTTTCTTCAGCATATGCACGTTTTCAGCAAAAGAGCAACACTAAAACAACGATTGAAACGCACGTAAAGCGCCGAACGCTGCCTTGCGCATGCCAGTTCGAGAAGCCCTTTCCAACCAAAAGTGCCGGCGAAGCTTTCCATTTTGGACGACAGGTGGCACTCGCTTTTCCGCAAATGGTCGATTATGTAATCGCGCCTCTGCCGGGCCGACGCGGCGGCGGCACGAAGCGCGCGCCGCATGTATAGGAAGCGCGCCGTGACGCCGTTCACGAGGCAGAGAAGCTACGATGCAAAACCGAAGCTGCGGGATTTGAATTTTTTTTAATTAGTTCACAGGAAGGGAAAGGCGCAGTATCTATCACACTTGCTATGTGGACACCTGAACCGCGCCGTAAGGGAAGGGATGAAGGTGAGAGAGAAAGTGGAAAGAGAGAAATGGGAGCCGTAGTGGAGGGCTACGGAGTAATTTCTACCACCTAGGGATCTTTAACGTGCGCTGACATCGCACAGCACACGGACGCCACTTCGTTTCGCCTCCATCGAAACGCAGCCGCCATGGTAGGGTTCGAACCCGGGAACTCCGGACAGTAGTCGGGCGTTTTACCACTGCACCACCCCGGCGGAGCTGAATTTTTACCACGAACGGTAAAAAGCAGTTGTCATAAATGCCCCTTTAAGTTGGCTTTCCTGCGTAGGAAGCACGCAACGTCACACAAGGCCTACAATTTTATTTTTGATAGGGAAACGATCAAACCGAACCCCGGAACTGGCGTCTACTGATAACTGTTCGCGATAGCATTCCGTTAACCTACTTCGGCCGAGCAAGGACGTGAAAGCCCATATTGCAATGGTGGCTTTCACAAACGGCTACGGTGCATAACACGCGGTGTCCAGAGTGAATCCCTGTGTGGTGCAGGCCTGTATATAAAACAAAGGGAGAAAAAAACAGCTCGGAGACATCTTGACTTTCCCCGCGTTCGGCCAAAATGGTTGAGCTGGGCGGAGAAGAAAGATCACGACCAAAAGCGATAAACAAAAGAAAAGCACCAAAGGAAAACAGTTATAAAAGTTAAGTGCGTAATAGACGAAAAAAAAGGAAAGGGAGAAAATTGCAAGTACAACAGTACACAGTTATGAGCGCGAAAAGAGAGCATCCTGAATGAAGGAGTAACCGAGAATTCCGGGCATATTATGGACGCTGTAACGTTTAATGCAATATGGTGATTAGAAGTGGAACCACGAGTCTATGACGTCATGGACTGAAATGACGACATAGTTTCGAAATCCCAAAATCCAAGATGGCGGTCCTCGGAGCGTCGTCATAGCCAAGATGGTGGCCTTTACACTGGGTTTTGTTTCCTTACTCTCCCCCCCCCTTCCCTCCCCCCTCCCCTTACATATTCCATGATTCGGCGATAAAACCGTCCCGTTACGTATTTCCTTCCCATCACGTTTGAGCGCGAAATGAGTTTGTGCAATGCTCCGTGCTCTTCCTCACCGGGTGGATGTCGAGGAAGGTCTCGTGCATCTCCTTGTTCGGTCGCAGGCCGTGCACGGCGCGCACGAAGTCCTTGTCTCCCTGGTAGAAGTGCGGCGAGGAGAGCACGATGGGCGCCCCCTTGCGGCAGGCGGCCACGTGCGTGATGCCGCTCTTGGGGCAAACAGGCGAGGTGAGGCAGAAGCAGCGGTTCTCCTCGCGCAGGTCCGCAGACTCGAACAGCGTGGACGGGATAGTGAAGCGCCACGCGCGGATCCCGTGCACCTCGGTGTCCTTCTCGTAGCGAAAGTGCATGGACCTGCGTCGTCATGGTTTTGGGTCGGTTACGGTCGTTATCATATTTATCGCTCAAATGTACTGGAAGGGCTAAGATGAAATAGGCGAAACAGCGATTAAGCAAGAAGTTACGGTCAAGTGCCACACAAACCAAAGAGAGCAGCTTTAACCAATAAAACTCTGCTCTTACACGGCCGGTGCGACACACCATACATTTTATCTCTTCACTCTTCGTTATCTCAAATCATTCAAGAACTCGTACACTCGCGGCACGCTGTTTTCAATGAACATGTGTTGAAAAGGAATGTTCTGTCGTGAACTACACGAAATAAGAGAGAAACATAAACGAGGAACATAGAGGGCGACACAGTAAACTTGTGTGTCCTGCGTTCTAGTTTTCGTCTATGGTCCCATTCACGCTGTTCGCACAAAAATACAGCTCTTCACAATAAGATATACCGTACTCGCTTATTTGCTTTCTCCTTTGCATCTCTTCCCTGTCTGTGCATACCTGTGTGTAAACATGTGAGTGGAAAAGCAGATGTTTGGTTTGGTTTGTGGGCTTTAACGTCCCAAAGCGACTCAAGCTATGGGAGACACCGTAGTGGAAGACTCCGAAAATTTCGGCCACCTGGAGTTCTGTAACGTGCACTGACGTCGTACAGCACACGGACGCCTTGCTTTTTCGCCTCCATCGAAAAGCGGTCGCTGCGGCCAGGATTCGATCCCGCATCCTTGGGCACAGCATCGAGAGTCCTAACCACTGCACCACCGTGGTTGATATATTGCGATTCTTTCAAGGTCCCATAAAAAAAAAAAAAACTAAATAAGACAAAGATTAAGGCAGCTGACGCTCGCTTCTGAGCTCGCATTTCGAACGTGTGAGCAAGAAACGACGAAGTGCTCCTGGCTGCCGCTACAAGGTCTGCATGACTTGTGATGGAAATGGCCTCGACAGCTGGGCGTCTTGAGCAAACGTTGCGGTAGGTGGTGATGAAGTACTGCCCGCCTTGAAGGCTTCGCGGTCCGCCGCCCGCGAGACCTACTGTTGTTTACTTTCGTTCTTCCCTCCATTTTCTCGTGGAAGTCATTCCATTCTTCACGACGCGTCATTTCCGGCCAACGCCGAACTAACTCGTTCCTACTTTGTTTATTAACCATGGGATAATTTCAGAATGTCCACCCCTCCTTCGTCCCGATTTCCAACCTGGCCAATGTGATCGAGTCACGCGAAGGTCATTCATACAGCGCCATTTATCAATTTGCCACAGGAGCGCGAAACGACGAAGGTTGACGACACGTAGTCGGCTACGAGCCGCCGCTGGTGCGCTCGCTGCACCGGGCAAGTTGCATGTGCACGTGTCGGGGCCTGGTTTGTGGCCCTTTCGCACTGCAGCGTGCTAGGATGTATAGCTGTGCCAAGAACATTCTATCTTAATTTATCCTTCGTGTAAAGAGCATATCCGCTGCAGAGCACTTTCGGACAGTAAAACCCCAGGGACAGTAAACCTCCAGGACTGTAAAACTTTGCCTGCCGATCGCTAGCGACGGTTCCAAAACCGAGAAAGCTTGGCTCTATCTCGATAGTGCCTGTGTTTGTCCGTACAGCAGGTTACGGCTTATCCTGATGGGATGAAAAGCGAGCCACACTGTTGTGGAAGTCACTGGCTCAACGATTATTGAAGTCTGAAAGGGTATATCTACGCTACTTGCGGCTCTGCCGGCGATTGACCCATTTCTGTGCTGCTAATAGCGCCTTCGGCGCGCCTCAGTTAAACCCGCCTTACTTAACTTGCTTGCTCTTCAGGCTGTCATTACTAAAATGAACTGCGCCAAATGTGTAGCGTTGCCAATTACTTTTGTCTTGGTGAGCTGAGAGTAAAACATGCCCACGTTACTCAATTCATTAATCCATCCATTTAGCGCGACATTTTTCATAAGAATGTGATACTGTGCTTCTCATTTAGCGATACGAAAGGTCCTTTTTATTCTGCGTCCAACGAAAACATGCTTACTCAGGTCGGAAGTCTAAAAGAGAGACACGGAAGTATTTACTAACATAACAAATCCGGCTTTGTGAAGACACCTCCGACTTGTTTGACCGGACAAGAGCGCTTCACCCCGGAGGTGAACATCGATGTCAGCTTAATGAATCCTATTGAAGTCAGCTAATGGCTCACTTAATAAATAAAGATGTAACTGCGCTTCGCATAATTAAAATGGCGAATGAAATTGACTTCTGAAAAACCGCGGCAGTGCAAAGCGAGTTACTCGAGAACAATAGGCGTACCTTTCTTCTCATATGCGAGTGTAATAACAAAGACGAAGATCAGTGCAGCTTTTACACAAGACGTTGCGGTGTTCCAAACGTCCACATTATTTTATTTTTTTTTTTTTACGTTTTTGAAGCGGAAGCTTCACTACGAACACCAGCTCGAGCCTTCAGCGTCAGTGTCCGTGCCTGAAAGAGCACCAACTCGGGCCTCTCCTTTCATGTGGGAGGGTGACATTAGAATCAGCCTGCCATGACATTTGGATTCACGTTACCCCTATGCCACGGGCAAGAGCTGCCAATTCGGGTCGCTCCTTTCTTATGGAAGAGTGATATCAGAATCAGCCTGCCAGAACCCTTTGCATTCACGTTACCCCTATAGGATACGCAGACACGTTCATGCGGCTTGGTTAAAGCGGGACTTTATATGTGGGCTGGTAGCTTACGCCCACGCGTCATACTCTTAAAGTCCGAGCTTAAGTGTCCTCAATAACGCATCGCCCTACGCTGATAGGGCGTGATAGGGGAATAATATAGCAGTCAAAAGAAGCTTCCGCTTCCAGCCAGGTTTAACCAGAGCTAAACCACGGCTAATTTTTTCCATGTCATTAAAGCTAAGGTGTGTTGTCGAACTCTTTATTCCAGTGCAGCAACGAGCCATCATATATGTTTTAGGAACACGTTCGTTGTTTCACTTACCGGCACAGATCAGTTGAGAACACGTAAAGCGTGCTGTCTTTGGACAGGAACGGCGCAAATTGGCCTCCGTCTAGTGAAAAACCGCATGAGAAAAAAAGAAGTCATTTTTCTTTCTATGTTAACTTAGTTTAACTAGAAACTATCGCGGGGTTAAAAAAATCAGGCCATAAAAAAAGGAGTTCCTAACTTCGTTTTTAAGAGCCAAATTTTCCGTAGTGGTTCAACAACTACTCTGAAAAAAAGAAAAAAAAAAGCCTGGGGATTTAGGCGCTATCTGCATGCGTCATGCGTGCGCATATTCCTCTAATGGCTGCCATCCGTAAAAGCTGAGCTCTAATAATTGATGGATCCGTGTAAACAATTGGCCTCATTCACACTTGTTAGTGGCTGACTACACCCTCCACTGGCTGAAAGGTTCTGACTTTTGGCAGTGCTTAAACATGACGTCCTTAAATTTACAGCGGAACTCCTACCGCAGCAAAAAGGAAAGGGAAAAAAAAAAAAGGTAGAGACTTAAAATTCACGGTAGCGGCTCCTCACCTGTTCCGTTGATCATGTTGCACGTCGGGCCAGCCCAGTAGGTGAGATTCCTGCACAGTGTGTGCTTTGTTAATGGAAATCTCGAGTTTTGCCATTTCAGGAGCGGCAATTTCTTGCGAAATTTTCTACCAAGGTCACTAATTGTATCACGCTACGTCAGTATTGGATAGTTAGAATTTCACTTTTGTTTGGCTCAAGCACATTAAATCGAGGAAATGTAGAGGACACAAAGAGCAAATAAGCGGTATTATAAGCTTTCAGGTGGCAAGCTTATGTCGGTTTCACTCTCAAGACGTTGTGCTGCTCAAGCCAAAAGCTTTTGCAATACACGCTACTTGGTGTTGACACCAAAGAGGGCTCTTCACGAAACCCAATGCACAGTTGCTCGCATTTTGCATCAAAATGTAGAAAGGAAACATTTCTCTCAACATGAACGCAGTATGATTGTTGCCCTTGATCTAAGGAATGTCTAGTTTGCTTTTTAATCAAAGGCAATAACTGCCTGCAAGCCCCAGAGCATCACAAATTTTCCGATACATACCTGACGAACAAAAAGCTTATGCTTACAGGCTTTTTTGTTTGTTTGTTTTTGTTTTTGTTTAAGTTCACAGCTAAGCAATTTTCTTTGCTTTATTGAGCATCAGTTTTTAGTTTACTGCAAGAGCACGACGATTTCCACTAATGGCGTAACAACGTACAGGTGTGAACAGCAGTAAACGGACGTTCATGTTCATGGCGTTCCTGTCTGTCCCACCGGAAATCAAAAAAACGTTCTGAGACTTCGCGCATAACGGCGAAAGCAACCCGCTGGCACTTGCTGCACATAGTAATTCCACGCGGGTAATGCGCAAGCAGGCATGAGAACGGCGCAGTATTCTCCATCTGCTCCTGTTTAAGTCAGTAAGACCATAAAAATACTTCAGCATACCACTAGATGTTTCCTAAGACCCCTGGCCACGTTACACTTCTAAACAGCCCCTGATCAAGTGAAAACTAACACAAGGCGCGCACAAGTAAAACGCGGGTCGCGGCCGTACCCGAGATTGTTCCATCGTTCCAGCTTGGCGAACTTCGCCGGGTCGTCTTCTCCAGTGTACACCGAGTACAGGCCGTCGTGGCTGTTGTTCCTCTGGTGGGGAGAGAAGAAGACACGAGAGACGCGGTTACTACTTGGGCACGTTTAGTTTTGCGTGAAGTAGGCTGAATAAGCGACGAAAACAAGACAACAGTGCAAACGCAAGTATAAACGGTTATCAACGAGCAAAGCGTCAAAATTTATAAGCTCTCCTGACTACATCAGTACGAGAACGTTTCTTCTTGTTCTTTCGTTGCTGGAAAAGCTGGAGGTAACGGACATTTTTCAACAACCGCTACGTGGACGCTGGCCGAATGAAAATAATTTATTTCAAGTTCCGTCCAATTTATGGCTCCATAAATATCATTAGGAAGTTAACCAGCTGGGACACCAGTCAGAATGGCACTGCATGGCAACCGCAAAATGAATGAGGAGTGAGTACTGTTGAGGAGTGAGTACTGTTGAGGAGTGAGTACTGTTCAACGAATGAGGAGTGAGTACTGTTCACAGCAAACTATCCTGGAACTCAATCGTAGAGCGCAGTCATCCGCTTGCATAGAGAGGAGCGCTACAAAGAACATGCTCTGGCAGTGTCTGCTGCTTCCACAAAGGCATCGCCAAAGCTTCAATCCGTGTCTGCGCACTTCGAATACTCGCTTTTCTCTCCCGTCTACTTCTCGTTTTTCCTTGCGGTTTCAACATTTTATGGCGGCTTAGTGCAACAATAGCGAATATGCAGGCAAGAGGAGGAAGTATTGCTTCAAATGACAGTGCCGCTGCCACCCGCTGGTACGCGGGGACGCAGCTATATGGCCATGGAAACAGTGGCAATCGCATAATAGCGGAACTGGCTGCCTTAAAGAGCGGTGCCACGTGACTTGCACTTGCGAGAACGCTGTGTGAGGGCAGCCAGTCGCTATTCGCATGCACGTTTCGTAATAGGCGTAAGTCAATCCTGATCGCTGCCGGCAATACACGCTCGCTACAGGTAAAAAAAAAAATAAAAAAAAATAAAAACAGGATCGTTGCGGAATAAAAGGGCACGGCACGGGACCATGCTTCGAGTCAAGAGAATGCTAATGCGTGTGCGGCCGCTATCCGTCCTAACTGAAGCGGGTGCAACCTTATCGGCAGCAGCAATATGCGCTTATATAAATTTGAGAGCGGATCCTATAACGCCCTCGTTGAAAAACAATTTCCTTCCTACGCCGTCCCGATGCGCCTCGCTAGCGAAATAGCTGTGCTATATGTTCGGAAATAAAATGCCTGCAAAATATTTCTCGTTCGTTATTTCGAGGAAAAGAAACCTACGTTATTGATCGTTTCTTTTCGTCAATATTTTTCGTCCCAAAAAGAGGAAGCTCTCTAG
Organism: Amblyomma maculatum; assembly: GCF_055883805.1. Taxonomy (NCBI): domain Eukaryota; kingdom Metazoa; phylum Arthropoda; class Arachnida; order Ixodida; family Ixodidae; genus Amblyomma; species Amblyomma maculatum. The sequence continues at coordinate 83,308,728 of NC_139347.1, forward strand.
GTTCGGCCAAACTAACGGAAAAGAAGGCAGCAACGTGACACGTATCCTCCCTATCACCTGTTTGCCGTCTTACTCAAGGGACACAGCGGACAAAACAGTGTTTGGCTCTCACAGATAAATTATCCGCTCCTAACGACAACCACTTTCACCTGAAGAGGGAGCTTTTTTAGTCTAGAATGAATATATATATATATATATATATATATATATATATATATATATATATATATATATATATATATATATATATATATATATATATATATATATATATATATATATATATATATATATATATTGTTACGGTAAAATAAGAAAGGGGGTGTTTATTTACAGTGCTGTTGCAGCGGGAAAAGGTGAAGCCTACTAGACCCCAGAAACCAACGCTTCTTCCTCTTCTTCTGACACCATCACAATTCTTCTTCGTCATCAGCAGCGTGACAATATATAGATTACGAAACTATAACACGGATGTCGCCATCTTGCTGCCGGACGCAAAGAGCCATCATTCGCCTAACGTTCGTAAGCAATTTGGTAGAGCACTGCTAACAGGAAAAAAAAGAAAGGCATCGAAATACAAGCCCAGCAAAGACTGAAGGTCAGCTGTGCGTTCTTGCCCCTTTCTACGTGTTGAGCACTGCACAGTTAAACTAATCCACGTTAATAAACGTTTCGTTCAAGGCCACAACCCTGTTGTGGAAGCCCTCATAGTGAACATTTTATTTTCCCCTTCGCAAGTTTTCTTGCTGCAGCGTTCATAGTTCCTGTAGTGCGCGATATCCAACACTGTGTGCTATTTCAAGGTGAACAAACACGAGACAAAATGTTCGTCATCCCGCAGCGCGCTCATTATATGTGTGCGGTTCCGCTACACTCGCGGCGCGAAAAAGTGCTGTTCGCGCCCGATCTCAACGTTAATAGAAATCTCAGTTCTATTAACGTTGCCCGATCTAGAATGGTCAGATATTTTTGCCCGACGGTAGACATCAGCATGCAGAGCATGTTCTCGTAGCCCCGCCCTCTACAAAAGATTTCGGGGAGCACTTAAGTCACATTACGTGCAGCAAGTAGAAATCATTTTGGCCGCCTTCGCTCCTTGGAACGCCCCTGATTCCTAGAGAGGGAGGGAGAGAGAATTTCCTGAGGACAGAGAGGAAGTGGGAGGGTATAAAGAGAGTGAGAGAGATAGATAGAGGAGAAGGGCCGAAGGAAGGAGAGGTAGAAGGAGATAAGAAAGAGAAAAAGAAAGAAGAGCAGGAGAGTCTTTCTTTCTCTCTCTTTTATTACTGACTATTATTACCTATCACTACCTATAACTATGGGTCACTATATACCGATATTCCGCGAAATCTCGCGCACAGTTCCTGCGGGCGCCACTCATGAGCCGTTAAAGGCTTTCGCCTTAATGCATACCGGCCACCTTCATTATTTTCCGAACAAATTTTTGAAAGCATTGTTGGAAGAAACGTTTCATAAGTCATGACTCGTCACGTTTCTGATCATCATCGGCCTGACTATATCCACTGCAGGGCGAAGGCCTCTCCCATATTCCTCTAATTAATCCGGCCCTGTGCTATACCTGCATCCACTTGACCCCTGCGAACTTGACCTCATCCGTCCACCAAACTTTCTGCCGCCCCCTGCTACGCTTTCCTTCCCTTGGAATCCAGTTTGTTACCCTCAGCGACCATCGGTTATCCTCTCTTCGCACTACATGTCCCGCCCATGTCCATTTCTTCTTCTTAATTTCCACTAGAATGCCGGTAACTCTGACCCACTCTGCACGTTTCCTATCTCTTAATGTTACCCGTGCTATTTTTCGTTCTATGACCCTCTGCGTTGTCCTCAACTTAAGTAGAACCCTCTTTCTTCTTCGCTGCTGATGAAGCATAATCAATTCTAGAATCTAAGTTAGCACATGTCCTTGCAGCGGCAGAGCCATCGCTTGAAAAAGCTACCGACGCCGAGCGCAGCGCGACGGCGCAGCGCTCGTAAATGCAGGTTTCTGCTTCCTGCAGTCATTCAGGAGCTCACTCGTTTTATTGCCAATAAAGCATCGATATTCTCGCGTCGGTTGCGATGCGGAAGCTTTTAAGAGATTTCAATACGAGTAGATATGCACCGACAATCTGAGTTGACATGACTTGCCGCCGGGTTTCTTCTCCCGCTGCTGCGGTAATGTGCATGAACAATGTTGAGAAACGGCGCTCCACTGAAATGTTTCGTAAGACTAAAGGAAAGAAAAACCTTACGGCAAATATAAGAACAAACCCTTGTGACAAGATCCAAAAGCGTAGTGGCCGGTGAAGCAGCGCATTGACCTGGTTGCTACTCAAATATAGAAGATAAGATACAGCAGTCTTTCCTTTTTTCTATACGCTTAATTTTAGTTTGTGTGTTATTCCATAGAATGATCTAGCCATTCCTTTTACGTCCGGAAGCCAGGGCCAGTAACAGTGTCGTTGCGACCGTAGAATGCTTCAATGCGCAAGCCGTGGGAGCGTATATACACTATGCGACGGCTACACACTGCGCTTCGCCCGATGGCAGCGCGCCTCAACGGCATTCGCTGTTTGGAGGACGGTGCGAAGATTTCGCAGCAGCGCGCCGCGCTTTATGTTTATTAGCTAGAACTTCGCCACTGTAGTTCGCCCCTTGGAGGCTGGCCTTTGCAAAATTTCTTTTTTCTGGGAGGCTCGCTCTAGTTCCCTGAACTGAAGTGGCGATTAATATATATTTGTCATAGGTGCGCACACCTTGCCATGAGTCCGCGCAGTTCACGTTACTCACATCTGTGAATGAAAATAAGCGTGAGCAACTGGATCTGAGTGTGAGTGGGAATGAATATGAATGGGAATGCCTCCATGCCCATGGTGAATGGCTGTAAGTGGTCATTATACAGTGAGCAACGAGCCAACGTCTTCGTTAGTATTAACAGCTTGTTAGTAAAAACACATCCCATCTTCACCAGTCCAGCCCAGAACTAAAATCCCTAAAGATCTGTAAAGCAGGTCAGTACGCCGAATCTTAAAATGCGCTTATTTTTTTAAGGGGATTTTGAACCAGCAAATTAATTTTATTCCAAAACGGTGTCGCATGGTCGCTTTTGAAGAAAAATGTCCGGGGCGGGAGATGTGGTGAGATGAGAAGCTGTGTTGTTTTCCTGATTGCCAGTCTTAGAGCGCAAACTGCGGAAGTTGCCCACAGCATATATACAGTTAAAAAAATATAATGCATGGATAGTCTTGATTATTAATTCGGTCGGTCTCATATGAATTCCGTAGCCAGTAGGCACAGTTTTCAAGATTTTTCGAAATTTCTAACGTCGGCAAAGAATCCGAAGAGTTTGCGCATCCACAACAAGAACGGGAAGTTATCCAGGCAAGCTTGTGAGCACGTGCGTACATGCAGTCTTAATAATGCCAGCAGGTATCATTAGGGGGCTACCGAAGACGACGATGTTTTAGAAAGGAGAGGACCCACGCGCTATCAGACCCGCAACGGTGCTGAGCGTTGGCTTTGCTCTTCTGCACCGTGACAGTATTGTCTGGCAGATCCTCGCGTGCACAGCCTACGTTCGTGAACTAGGTTGTATACGCATCCAGATGCCCCTCACAAACTCTTGCGTCTTCTTTTTTTTTTTTTTTCTATTAACCCCATCATTTCATATCACAGCGTTTAGCGAGCATATCTTGCAAGACAGCCTTTTACGATGGTCTGAGGCAATACGAACAATGCCAATCTTCCAAACGCCCGACTGGAGATGTACAGCGCTTAAGCGCGGCACTTAATCCCCCGTCGGCACTATACAACACGTACCATCAATTACGCGTTGCCGCTGACTTGTACTCCGCGTCAACAGGCGCCTGATAGAGTTCTCGCCGCGAACTTGGTGAGCCGTGTCTCGGAAACGCGTCACCACAAAAGGCAAATGTCGGGTGGCGCATCTTTTGAGCACCAAACCTTCGGGGCGCGCGCTTCAAGGGCGATTCGGCGGCGATCGTCACAGCCGACCGCTGTTCAGGGACAAGTGAGCGCGGAATCGGCCACGGCGTAATAGGCTCCAACCTCCGACGAGTGACGCGACCGCGCCAGGAGACAACCGCTGAGACGTTCGAGGATGGCGGTTGCGCCAGCGGATTAGCCAAGGTGCCGAATCCGCGCACTCGCCAGATTCGACCTCCCCTGTCACGAGACTCTCGCATATGTAAGCGCCGAAAGCCAATGGAGCTCAGCGCGAGTGAGAAATCGTCGGCCGTGGAACTTCCATTGCTTTTCTCTCGCCCTTACGGCCTACCCGTATATAAGGACTAGACTGAGGTGGCCTTATTCAATGTCAGTGCAACCTTCGCAGTTGCCTTCAAATGCCAGTGCGACTGACCCGTTCGCCACGCGAAGGGGTGTTCTTTCTGGAGCTTATCAGGGTCGCAGAGTAGCCGCCACTTTCTCTTTGTCGACGTGACTAATGTTTATTCCGCGTACCAGCCGAGGAAACATTGGATAAGGATGATGTTCAATTCAACCTTTAGCACTAAGCCACGCGTGAGCAGCAGTTCTATTGGAAACGGCGCAGCTGTGTCGGCCGTATGCAACGAAGGAAAGCTCGAAAAAAAAAATACATAGGAAAGATTTGTAAGCAACACGTGTGCTTTAAAACAGCACCACTTTTTTCAGCTCCTCAGGGTGATGCCACCTATAGCTGTAGTGCTGTATACCAGTCGCAACAGGCAGGAAGAGGTTTAAACTTTAAAACTGTAAAATTGTTCTCTTTTTTGTGTGAAACGCGCGACCTTTGTGTATAGCACTCATTTCACAATCTCTGAAAAGCTGCTGTGTACTATTTGTATCCACGGCCTGTAACCGCATAAAAATCAACAGGTCACGCATTCCTTTAATATAAACCCTCTGCCAAAATCCGCAAGTCAGCTTTCCTGTATATAAAAAAAAAAAAAACAAAAAAAAACTTTACTGAAGCGGCGCGGTCCGCCGTAGGGACAGAAGTTGGGTGCAGCGCAGAAGACTAATTTCAAGCCCAAGGTCGAGCATGATCCAGGTGAGCCGCATACCTTTACGTGGAGAGACAAATGGTGCCTGGGAAGCAGTGGATTAGCAGAGAGACTCACTTAAAATTGGGACAACATATAAGGTAGACGCGTGCAGATTGGGCGCAGCATTATTATCACAATAGGGCTGTCCAGCGCTGTACCCAATTTCTGCCCCAGAACAGGTTTCGTCACCATGCTAAAGTGGTTTCCGCTGTGCAGAGACGCTCCAGCGTCGCACGCTTCAGTGTCGTAACGAAATCTAGAAAGCGAATCATTGAAGCAATGTCCCCTCCACGGAGACGTAAAAGGACAAATTAAAGGATGATGATAAAGCCTAGTACAAGACCGCTTCGGTGAAAGGATCTTTGTACCAGGTTGCCCTCGATGAGTTCTTTTATGCTTTTTCTTTAAGCCGAGGCTTCACACACCTGGCATAATTTGTCTAGGTTTTCTGGAAGGTAAATATGGGCGGATGTGGATGGGGCTTTCTGAAGATGGACTCGGATGGAGGTGGAGTGGGAATGTGACTGCAGTGGGTGATGCTTATGGAGCGTAGAGGTTTCATTTCCAAAGCTTCGCGCGCACAACTGCGAAATTTGTGCCAATTGCCACTGTATGCTGTCCCAGTTACATGACACTAACGCTTCTAGACAATACACATGGAGCACGTAGACATCATGTTTTCAAAACCTGAAACTTTTACACTGTCGAGATATGCAGTCTGAGCTGTTGTGGCGCGGAGACGAGGAGAACGTCAGCGTGGGAGAAAGAGTGTAAGGTTGAAACATGTCGCCCTTGTCAAATTGGCGTAAGGTAACAATGAGTCGCACATTCAGAATCAACCGCATTCAAAAGGTGCTAGAGGCATGTTTTGGGCCATCACCCGCCCTTCTGTGTGCCCTCACGCTCGCTGATTGGCTCACCTCGAAGAACAGTCCGAAGGTGTTGTTCTTGAGCGGGTTTTCCAGCTTGGGCAGGAAGGCCTTGGCCAGGCGGATCAGGTCCCGCATGAGCCCCACCTGGTATCCGTCGAACAGCATCTCCCGCACGCTGCGCCGCGTCGCCAACGTCTCGTTGTGCTTACGCATCATCGAGTCCAGGATAGGCATGACCAGAGGGGCGGCCACCTCGGGAACCTTCTTGCGGGTCAACGCGGAGATCGCCTGCAGCCCAGACGCGCGCAACATAATGTCAGGCACGATGGTTTAATAACCACACAGTTATAGCCACGATCCCCTTTTTAATCGCCGCATCCCTTTCCCCCATGTAGGGTAGCTAACCGGAAGCCTTTCTGGTTAACATCCCTGCCTTCCTTCCTCCTCCTTATCTATTTATCGATCAGACACTCAGGCACTTTGTAATAAAGATCGAACGGGGCGTATACCGCCATGAAAGAAGCTACAACGTATTCGAAACGAACCAGATCACTACGGAACATTAATGGAGCTTTTTGTTTGATTATGAAAATAATTCAGTAATAACTGAAATGTGAAGCAATATAAAATGGATATATGCACTCTGAATGTGGAGTTCCCTGGTTTAATCATTAGCCATTGTCTTCTTTTTTTTTTTTTTCACTTTATCTCAAATTTTCTGGCATAATATCCTGCAAAGAAAAATTACTCCGCCTACATCTGGCCACCTTCCGGTAAGTTGCACACATGACGATATTTGCTGGCTCAGGATATGGAAGTTTCAATAAGTTTTTATCATTTGATTTTTCTCAGCGACAATGGATTAATTCTCAGCGTTATGGGTGGCTAAAGGCGTAGATACGTTGCTTTGACATTCCTTTCCTTTAGCTCTGCTTTTGTTTCCACTTGATGTTCCTTGGTTTTCAATATAAGGCCGCTTAGGAAGCAGTTCACGAACTGAAACCAAACTCCACTTGAGTATAACTTTACGAGCGGCGTGTAAGTGAATTTTATATGTCGCTTGATAATATCCTCCAACAGGAATGCTAAGTAACCCCTGTCCTTCTGAAAACTGGTTCATTTCCTCATGTGCACTCCATGTTGTTGGCTGCCTAAGCAAAAAAGCACTGTTTTCAAATATCTCAATATTTAACATTTTTTTCACAATAAACTTATTCGCTCTGTCCGCATGTGTTTCTTTTTCATGTTGTTGGCTGTCTAAGCAAAAAAAAAAAAAAAAACATTGTTTTCAAATATCTCTATATTTCACACTTTTTTCACAATAAACTTATTCGCTCTGTCCGCATGTGTTTCTTTTCCATGTTGTTGGCTGCCTAAGCAAAAAATAAAAAAACACTGTTTTCAAATATCTCAATATTTCACACTTTTTTCACAATAAACGTATTCACTCTGTCCGCATGTGTTTCTTTTTTACCTCCAAGTAGTTCTGTTATTTTGCTTGTGCTTGTTTCCGCAAGGCATGCGCTCTTGAAGGAAAGTGTGCGAGATGTAATAGATATAGCTTCTGTGTATTTAATCGCAAGAAGTCACAGGAGGTCGTGTTGAAAAGCATGGCTCTGCACATATAGTGCCATACTTTGCGAAGAAAGCATGCCGTGTCATCTGTGACGTCACGCACCACGACGGGCACGTTGATGACGTTGATCATGTCGTCCTCGGTGCCAGCCGACATGGACGGCTCGAAGACGAAGCTCTTGCGGTCGAAATACTGCACCGTGTACCGCTCATTGTCGAAGCCCTGGATCTCCTTTTTCCGGTATTCCCTGCGAGAAACAATGGCACCGCAACACGAGATGAGCCGGATGCATGCATCGGAAATGTCGCGCTATGCGAGCCACCCAAGCACGTGAAGCGATCATCGAGGCGCGATCATTTTTCTAGTGACTTTTCTTTGTTTTCTTTCCGTCACCGCCTTTTCCTGATTTTTTGTTTGTTTTGTTTTTTGGTCATACTTCTCGCGTTGATATCGACTTTCATTTCCTCCTTACGCAGCTGCCCCTCGTGATCGCGTAACGGGAAACGCGTTATTGTGAGAAATACAGAAAGAACTATTCAGTGGCTTCGAACCCAGTGCGGGGCCCCGGATGCTACCATGTCAGTGTGCACGACGGCCATGAGCGCCTATTCACGCGTTTTATCAGAAGGAAACACCGCACCGAGTCATCTCCGTTAGTAGCAGGGCATCTAATGTCCGCCTACTAAGACACACGACGTGACTTATAGAGCATGAGCGTCCAGCTTTCTCGTCATGCCAGCGTTCGCGCAATTCTTAACGGTTACTTCGTGCATACCGCGACGAAAACACGTTCTCGTTTCGCAGTCCTTGTAAGGGTTCTACTACAGCGCTGCTGTTTTCCGTAGTACCCACCAGGTTGACTCAGTGGGAATGGCGCTTCTGTTACAGAGGACTATAGGTTGCAGCTTTTCATCTTGGCCGCGGCTGTGGGATTACGATGGAGGCGAAATACAAAGACACCCTTGATTTACAATGCGAGAACGCTTGCGATAGAAAGTAAGCAGAAAGCATACACTTCGATGTGCCTTGGGAGCAGATTTGGCACGAAACGAATTAGTGATCACACTTGCTTTCCTCATTAAAATCTTAATTGGTGTTCTTCTGTCTCCTAGCCGACTCGAACTGTTTTCCGGAAGCAGGTGTAATAAGCTACGCATGAAGTAGCTTGGTAAGAAGAGTGACTCTCGTGCGACGTTCGCAGGCTACAAGTGGTTTGCGTGTGCCGATGATAAGAACGCTTCCTTTGACGCATCAGAGTAGGCTACCGTCGCAAGGTCCCGCAGCCTTGTGATATGCGGGCCAGTAAAAGCAGCCAAGGAGAGAGGGAAAACACAATGCAGCTCTCTTATCGCCAGCATTTCCGCACAATATCTGCTCTCACCTGGTGGCACAGCCTCTGTGATTCTTTCACTGCCTCCTTATCGGTGGAGGACACCATCGGTTGTATATCTCGAGAATCGTTCCCAGCGCGACAAAAACAATCAAGGTCCAATGGCCATACGCAAAGCGGATTCACATACGTCATGCGTACTTAAAGATAAGTCGGTGCTTCATGCACTATTCTACCGAAAGAGTGCGTGCTTTAAGTGGAGTGGTGGCATATAAGTGTGGCTGAATGCTATGATCCATTTCCTACCTGCATTCCAAGAAGTTACTGCACTGATTTTGCTTTTCTCCGCATGTGTATTACCGCGCATACCTTGCAGTCAAGGTTTTGCATCAACTATTTCCTTTTACAAGCAGAGAGAGGCACGTGTCGCAGATTTACTGTCTGGGGTGGCGCAGTGTGTACCAAAAATGTGTCCAGCCTTATCCTATGTACAGTCTCATCCACTTCTAGCTGTAACATGGTCACTGCATTCAAAGCGCCATTACGTCCGAACTGTCCGCCCACTAAAACTAACTGGCAGTCCATGTGAAGCAGCACTTCCGGATCCCTCTGTGCTTGTATTGTTTTGCATCGATATGAGCCTGGGTTGGACGTAATGTTGCTTTGAAAGCAGCGACCATGTTATAGTTAGAAGTGAATGACCCTGTACTTCAAGTGGACGTGTCTCTGTACTTCCTCTGACGCACCAGACACTCGGAGACCGTTTATGCACTGCCTGACAATAGATATGCTTCTTGTTAGAGTGGCAAGACGAAATGCATATGGTATGCGGGGTTTAATGTCCCAAATCGTTGCGTGGACTGTAAAACGTCGTAACAGGTGGCTCGGTATTGATTTTGGCCTCCCCGGGGTTCATTATAGCGAGCAGTGACGTCGCAGAGCGCACGGGTATTTTCGCTGTTCACCTTCATCGAGATGCAGCCGCTGCACTTCCGGGGCGCGAGTTTAGAGCGACTTAGGAACGATACTTGTTTTCATCTACGTGATTTCTTGCTCGCCCGAGGGTAACATTATTTATCTTTCGTTATCGGAACCCCCCAAAACGCAAAACCGCTCGAAAAATGCTGACGAAGCAAGGGAACCACTTTTTTTTTTAATAATTTCCTCTCCCTTGCACTGCTTCTCTCAAAATGCGAATGTACTGTAATTACACCTGCAAAGCAGGTTACTTTTTTTTTTTTCTCTCTCTCTCTCGTTGCCGGCTTCAACATTCGGAAAACATTCATGCGAGCCAATACGACACTTCATCCGGTGTCCTATTGGCTCGCATAACGTTTTCAGAATATGGAAGCCAAAAAAGGAAAAGAAAATCATGTTGCTCTGCAGCTAGCCTATGCACTCACAATTCTACAGTACAGTACAGTCTAACACCCATCTGCCTATAACAATGTTTAGACTACCATTGAAGCAAACAAGAGCTGTCACCAGCAACCTGTTTAATTCACCGCCTGGTCGTAATACGTATGACCAAAGACTACTAGAGTATAATGGTGCCCATATATGGAATGAAGTGCCAAATGATATAAAAGAAAAACACTAATTTTTCAGCATCTTTAAAACATATTTAACCAGTATGCCTCTATTGAAGCGCAGGAATTACCTCGTTTGTATAGAAGTGCTTCAAACATCTACATCATGACTAGTATTGTACCACATAGTATGGTGAATCAACTTGTTTTTATTTAATTAGCTTGGTTTAGTATCGTATAATTAAAGTGTTGGTGTCACGATCCCGCGTGAATTCTCGATTTCATCCTTTATATCAAAACACGCCTCTGGGCAGAGGTAATGTGTGCTCCTCAGTAATGCCCGTCGTAATAGGGCAGTAATATCCCATTAACATCCGCCCAAGCAGCGTCATACGGCTGCAAGAGAAAGCTGAATAGCATTCGCAAACATTGTACTTGCATTGGGAGATCAAACCCGGAACCAGGACCGAAATTTACTCTATCTAGGAGGGTTGTCCTAAGCACACCGGCGCGATAACCCTTCGACGCGTGTTCCTCTTCCGCTTCTGTAATTATTTAAGCAGCCACGCTCGCTTCCCTGTCCTCTGTAATCACACAGACTTGAATGCGGAACTTACATCAAGGTCGCAGTCAACGGCCCGGGATGTTATTTCGAAAGTTTGCGACAGATAGCCAAAGGCGTACGCACACGCCTCTTGTCAATGTCAGCGTATTGGTCAATAATGTGTTTTCATTCAAGGTCGCTTGCAACCGCAGGTATACGGCAACAGGCTCGTAACTGCCGCGGGGAGTGACAAAGTGATCCCAGAGCGGGAAGAAAACGTTGCACGATGGGTCACACATGGTACTCCCCGCACAGTTGCTTGCTGCTTCGGTGCAAACGAGGACGATGCTTGCGGAACGACATTATGTTCGCCCCACTGCGTCCGAACTTATGGTGCAAGACGGCATTAATTCACCGGCCTCTGTTTGAGGATGTGGCCAGTAATGCTCAATGCGCCGATATGTGCGCAAAAGCTCGCTTTCTCTCCGTCGCTTCCACGGGTAATAATAAAAAAAAAGGACTGGTTGGTTTTCTTTTTGCTAAAATGAAGCAACGCACTCGATTGTCTTGTAAGCGTTTCTCTTCTTTCGTTCCTGGCACCTACTTTTGTAACCTTCTGTATCTTTCCTTATTTTTCACTACCCCTATCTATTTCTCTGTCAACGATCTTTCTATAGTTCGCAAGAGCGCGAATGCAATGCTCGGAAAACTTGGAAAGGTTTGTGAAAGTAGATCAGTAGTGCACCTCGCACACTTCCGCGAGGACTTCGCTTAGCTATGAATTTATGGTCACTCGATATACACCGAGCTTGTACCGCACGAGCCAGACACACGCGCGCATGGTTCTTAGTATACTTGATGACTGCCCATATAGCACACTTGCCTGCATAGTGCCCTTAATTATTCATTACGAGTCATGCCATTGGTTCGTGCAAAAGTTTGCGCGCTCATCAGTCATGCCACTCGTTTCGAGGCTCCGTCCGCAAGGCAGCCTTCGGAGCTCGTGCGTGACCAGAAAACACGGCGGTGAGAGACGTCCGCGCGAGGAATTCTGCGCGTCGCCTTCCGGCGAACGGAAGGAAAGGCTATCCTTCATCCCTACAGTGATATCGAACTTCGATACGCCATGGGTTGCGTTTCGTGCGCCATGGCCGCTCAACAGCTGATGGAGGGCAATGGTAAGAGTACGCTTTGCAGGCCCCCGATGAGTGCAGGACGCAAGGCTGTAAATCACTATGCTGCCTGCAGTTGTCGTTTTACGGCGGTAACTATGCGGGCGTTCGCTTCAGCAGCGTTGTGCATAGAAACGAGCCCATATAACAATGCCGTGATGCACCTAAAAAAAAAAATTAAACTATATTGAGCCGAGGCTTGCTACGTTAAATTTGATCAAGTTGTAACTTTACGATTCATTTTGGCGACACAGAAAACAAAGTACAAAAACCACAGACCAAGCTTATTTCAACGCGATTATCGGGAAATCGTGTTCTATCATTAAGTGCGGATTAGTCTTAAACGCTTTCTTGAGCCGATGAAACTCTTTCCACCTCCAGTACTGGAGCTAGTAAGCGTATCGGAGTATTGAGCATTCCAAACCTCATCGAGATTTTTTTTTTTTTTTACTTCTTTGCACTTGTGCTCGGTTTTGTTTCACAGCAAAAAGAAAAATATACTATATATCCTCTTCTTTTAAAATTCCAACGTGAGGGCTCACCTGTACACGTACGGCCCCGTCTGTTTGACGTCCGCCAGTTCGCCAGCCGCGAATTCTTCAGGATTCGTGATGTTGAACATGTGGAACGACATGTAGATCGGAACCTTGACGTCGCTCCATTTCTTTAACGTCTCGGAGCCTTCTTTTAGCTGGAGTTGCTGCAAACAGTCAGGAAAAAAAAAATAAAAATAGTAAAATATACGCAAACGTGCTGTGTTCTCTGCATTTCAAAATAGAGAACCCTAATAAAAACAAAAACAAAAAAAAAATCTGAAGAACAGTACCAGTCCGCCCAGTTACCAGAAAGTTTGTAAGAATGAGTGTTGTCTGATTTGTAGGGAGTAACCGCATTTTTCTCGATATGGCGTTCGTTCTGGGTCCTATAACCGCGTTGTATGCATGCGGACGAGGCAACCGGTGGCATGAACTAATCAGCGCACGTACAAAGTAGAAATGTGCACAGATATTTCCAGCTTGATAGTCGCCTTATAAGCTTGCTAGACAAGGTACGCGTTGCATTCTAGCTATTGAGCAATACCGACAGGCCTGTGTCGTAAATGTTAAAGATGGACACTGCAATCACGTCGAACACATTCTCACTCATTATTAATGAGGGCAGTATGCCTCGAGATGGCCGGATTCGAGAAGCATATATAGTGGATATGCAGTTCGAATCCGGCGAGTCCGGAGACATCATTCCCTTTTTAATGGATGCGAACATGTCCGACTTGATCGCAGCTTTCTTTTTTTAACCTTTAATTATAGACGTGGCCTTCAGCGTGTTGCTCAATGGGCTGCTGCGCGTACCTGGTGCAGCCACTGTTACCAAGCGTGTGTCGAGTGCCCAAAGCTGTCTAGCAAGCACGTAGGAATGCGCGCATAAAAGCACTTAAGCACTTCAGAGCTCCGTCGCTCGGTCCGCGGACTGAAGCGTTCAGGCCCGTAATGCACCTGACTTTTCGCAGCGACAACACTATAGCAATAATGTTTTCTATCTGATAGATCAGATGAGCCAAGCGTCCAGCGTACAATATGCATTATGTCGTGCTATGAAAAAAATATAAAAGACTCCGACGTAACGCTAGCCCAGCAGTCATATGCATTGCGAAACACGGTAGTCGGTCTTAACGCACGATTATGTAATACAATTCCTGTCAATCTATTAGCGAACTACTTCATCAGTGACATGTAAATAAGAGAGACCGTGACGCGAAAATAATACAAAAATAGCGCACTTATTTTGTTTTTCTTTGTTCCTCAAGACGGTACAAGGTCGCCAAGCTGCGTGCCCAATCCTCGCGCGAAAGCTAATTGAATACTTCTACTTTTTTTTTTCCTCGGCGTGCACACGTGTCAGGACATTAATTACATTCTCTTCATTTCCGGAAGACATGTAACTTCGTGTCCTCTTACAGCCCCCAAAGTTCATAGTTGCTTTTTCACTCAGATGGAAACTGGCTTCGATATTATGAGAAACTTCTTCCGCGCCCTTTGCACGTCACCTTCCCTGTACAAGCTCACGTCCGCGACATCCGTAGCCAAAACACTTTCGCGCCGCGCAAGCCAAACAAAGCCGCACGCGCGAGCAGACATCGACCTTCAAGATTGAGGAAACGGTTCTGTTGCCAATAAAGGTCATCAATGTGTTTGTAATTTCGCACTCACTACAATCATTGGGTTTTTTTATTCACCGCTCCTCCCCCCTCAACACCCCCCCCCCCTCCTTCCTTCCTTCCCCGTTCATACCGTGGGCCCCGATCTGACGCGCACTATTTCCGAGTGGACGTCGTCAAGGCCGAGACCCAGGAAATACGCGCCTCGAGGTGAACGACGAGTGCGTGAATTCATCGCGTTTCTCCTCCTCCTGTCGCACCTTCGAAAGCGGGACAGCGTTCCTCCATCTCGGCTAGATTAGTCCGGTAGCTCGCGAGCTCGATCATGGACTCCGCTCATTCGCACTTCCTGTATCTTTCTTCGTTCGTTCGATTGGCGTAATTTTCATCGATGTCCCCCACAAGGAAGCTGGGTGTTATGACGCTCCTCGCGCGGGCGCATAACGCTATATGACGCAAATGTGGTGCCACTGCTGACGCGTGTAGTAATAACTTTAGCATAGCCTAGATGTACTACAGCGTAAACGTGCACGTCGTACACATAGCCGGGTACCTGCGCAGGAGTCGAGTGAGGACGCTTATCTGCCTCCGTGCATGCCGATCAGGCACCCAGAGAGCTGGCATTGGACATGCGCACCAGGCTCTCGGCTGGTCAGGTGCATATGTAATAACGTTCGTTTCCGCTTTGCTAACTATAGCCCGCTGCGAGATGTCCCTGCGGAAAGGACGTTGCTTCTTCAGCAAAAATTTGCCCGCCATTGGTTGTGTATTCACACGTGTCTGCGGGTCTTTGTCATATTGGACGATGTCCACGCTATCTCTAATACATCACTGACTGCTAGCAAGAGGTGTACTGATTCCACAAGACTGGAGAGAAGGAACGCGGATAGACAAAAAGCCAACCTTCGTAGCATGGGATGTCAGCATCGTCTCCCAAAAGATTGGTTCATGCGTGCTTTGCGCTCGTGTCTGAGCGATGCTTTTCTAGCGAAACGCTACCGAGAAGCTCAAGAGGCTAATACGAAGGGTAGAAGGTTGCAGGAGTATTTCGGTATCTTGACTTCTTCGTTGCGTAGCGATAATTGTATGCGCAATAAACTACATATATGATGTCATGTCTGCATTTTCTGAGCGGCACAGACCTTGTCCCATGAAGTTGGTGTCAGCGACTTCATAATAATGCAGGGCCTAGATATCTATTTTACTTGCTTTCAACGTCTGCTTGCCTAAAGGCCAAGAGGAAACAAACCCATCCTGCCCTTTAGGTCAGCGACCTCAAGGTCAGTAAATCGAGCCTCTTTTCGGTCATGCCCCAGTAATGCTGTCAAACTCGTACGAGAAGTGTCTTGAAACGTACAGCCTCTGTCAAAAATATACGGCCCAAGGGGTTCGCTTCTAAGCACTCTAACTAAGCCCTTGGAAGCAATACTGGAATGTATAGGTAAGCATAGAGAAAAATGGGGACTATATTTGTCGTTTACTAGATCTCGAAGGTGCAGATGCGTACTGAGCCCTATTACGGGGCTTTTTGACATAGACTGTACATCAATAATCAGGCGTACCGGCTCAAGAGTGGGAGGTTACCCTTCAACGCTTTTGATTTCAGTGGCTGAAGGCATGATCACAGTTCTAAAAAGTCACGTGACAACGCTGACGAAAATGAATCAATCAGTTCGTCAAAAAATAACTAGTATTAGTATTTCTTGCGTGCATGTTATCGCCCATATCCAACAAGTATGGATGGGAGCTAGATGTTTCTTAATTGCTTCTCAGCGCCGAAATTGACTTCAAATGAGAAAAACTGTCAGGTGTATGTCCTGTTTGTGAGCGCCGTTGGCAGCTGCATACTGAAAGATAAGAACTTTTCCGTTGTTTTCACGCTGCATACTGAAAGATAAGAACTTTTCCGTTGTTTTCACCGGCGTTGACCTTTCACCATTCGCATTCATCGAGAGGCAGAAGATCGGTACCAAATCTGGCCCCGCTTTCATGTCAACGCCCTTTCTTTTCTTTCCATCCATTCCTTTCTTTTTCTTTCTCTCCGTGACCTACGTTCCCGCTCACCGGGTCAAGCAGGAATGGAGGCACACGACGATCCGCACACTCGGAAGCGTATAAGATCGCAATTAATCGATATTCAACTTCCTCCTAGATAAAGGACTTGTTCAACGTATCTCTCGCTTTTCTCTCTCGCGGAATTTCGTAACTGTTTGACTGTGCTACTAAGCACGCAAGAGACAGTTCGAAAGTAAATAAAAAGACAGCAGAAAGGGATGCCCAGGAATTCACTTGCGGCAGACCTTTCAAGAAGATCGGCGCCCTATCTTGATCAGGTCGCTCTGTCACAAAGTTGCTTGCTACCTCCTCTGTGCTTCTTCCATCGCCCCTCGTCCGCCCCATCTGCGCATCGTAAAAAGGGCACCTCTCTCCCCAATGCCAAGCTTGTCCCGGCGCGCATTTTAGCTGCGTCGCTGCTAGGGCTGCTGTTTGTTGTTTGTATATGCTTCCGCGTGTATGTTTATGCGTTCAGACACGGAAAAAAAAAAGTGCAATGTCGCGGGTACACAAGATGGGGTCAGGTAACGGCGAGAGCAGCAGAAAACTGCAGATGCAGCCTATGGTTTGCCGCACCTCCATCGGCGACCGTGTAGTGACAAGCCATGCGCACAGTAATTTTGAGAGAAGCCCTGTGAGCGCGACCTCTAACCCTTACTTTACAGCGGCCATTTTTAGCCTTTCTGCAACACTGGACCCCCCCCCCCCCCCTCCCCCTTACCACACCCCACTTCGTTTTTCGAGAAACAACGTACAGCGCGTCGCAAATTGATGCAGCAGATTTTTTTTTTTTTTCTTTTTTTTGGTTGAGCAGCGTGCAACGTAGAAGGAAGAGGGCCCGAATGGGGAAGGAACGGGTGTGGTCGAAACAAGCCAGGGGACGTTTCGCCACTTTTGACGTTCGCGGCTAAAATAACGGAGCAGGAAATGGCCGCCCCAAGTAGAGCACTGCCACGATCCAGCCGCGGCCGCAGCGTTGTTTGTACCAGCATGTGTGAGGGGGTTCGGAACGGAAAGAGCGTGCCCTAAGCTTGCGACCCCCCGCCGCGCACGTAGAGGCCTTCGTTGTCGTTGCAGGGTCGGGCGGCCAAGGGGACGGCTGTGAGTGCGGTGTGTACATACGTCACGGGGAGGGAGCGAAGGAAAAACACACCGTCGGTTCAACACTGCCCCTGCTGCGCGCTGGCCGTGATGCGCTGGAAGAAACTCCAGAGGAAGGAAACAGCGTCACATTAGGCAACGTCTTGTGTCACAGCACAGTGCTCGATAGTGTGCTTAAACTGGAAAAAAAGAAGTTAACCCCACTGGAATCTTTGCAACAGAATGCGCCTAATGTTAAATGCACTACCTTTCAGTACGAGGTCACCATTCGCCTAAACCAAGCCGTATCGTTATGTAATTTAGGCAAGTTCTACAGGCTTTAAAATACGCGAATGCAATAAATAAAAAAACAGACAAGTTTCTTTTATGTCTCACGCTGAAACTCTGAGGCTATACTGTGGCTGTATTGCAGTCAACTAGCCAGGATTCAATCCCCCCACCGCCAAACCGGTTATTTCGTAAAGCTTTCAAACGTGCAAGAGCCCTCAGGCGGTTGTTAACTGTTAATGCTTTGAACTAGATGCCAAGATACGCAGCGCACACCGCCCAGTCGCAGAAAGCAGACGCCAGTGGAGGAGCTTGACACTTGGAAGCTGCTGTGTTTATGCGTGTGGACGTGCGAGCATACGTGCGTGCTCGCGGGCTTGTTGGGAACGTTTTGATAAAGATCAGTGCATTCCAGTATCGTTATCACTAACGGTATCACCCGCTATACTACGCGCGAGATCACACGGATTCGTCAGCACGCACTATATCTCACATAGACCAGATAGCCGTAAACAAAGTTCACAAGTTTACGCCCAGGCTGTGGCGGTTTCGTACGGGGCTGCTCGGTCAACGACCTCCTTGTATAGCAGCCCAGTTGGGAGCTTTTATGGGCGTTTATTAGTTATACGATATCATTAAATGGTTTCGATCCTACAAACGTCCATAAAGCCCTGTCAATGTGACTGATAGTAGTAGTAGTAAAACACATTATTCCAAAGCACGGATATGGCACTGCACTGGATACGACCTCCATCACTGGAAGATGGAGCCGTGTGAGGTTCCGTTTACTTGTTTCATTCTCGTACTTGAAAGGCGCATCATTAAAAGGGAATTGGTAAGCGATAACGAAACAAAGTTCCCAGTGCACACGGAGGACTGGGTTCCTTCTCGACCTTGACTCGCGAAGTGCCCTGCGCACGCATGCACCGGTCCACGACCGCGAGCACGTCGGCGCGCTGACCTCGCCTTTTCCCAACGGCCCCGGCGATCAGGAGCCGCAAAAGCGTGCGATATACATATAGATAGGCCAGCCAGCGTACAATGTTCGTCGTTGGCAGTCCGGCAAAGAGCACGAGGCTATTCTGTTTACGTAAACGGCGGCTCGGTGTTTGCTTCAGTCCGCCTGTGTGCATGGGTCGCTTGTAAACGCCCCGTTGCAGGAACGATGTGCTGCGCTGGCTTCCTCAAACATTACGATGTAGAAGAGAGCTCATCTTTTTTATCTATGGTTTTTCTTTTTGTCTGCGCGTTCAATCATCGCTTCTCGAAAATCGGCTGTTATTCGTTTCCATCAGTGCTGCCTGCAACCCTGCAGCTCATGGTGGCTAATATTCTTCTTGTGGCTGTTTTCGTCACAGCTAAGCTTGCAAGCTCATACAGCAGTAAAATATGCAAGACTGCTACATGCCGAAGTTATGGAACCGATTATGTTGCAATTTTGTTTTGTTTTTGTATATTTATCAGTTTACTATACCCCACACGCCTGCTGTAAGGTATAGTGAACTGGAGCCCACCCATTAAAGCCGGGCGACGTGCGTAGCCTCCGAATTCACATTCTCTCTCCCGTTCCCTTCCTTCACGGTGCGTTCGAGAGTCGGTGTTGTTCTGAGATTTCAACTTGGGGCAAGAAATCTTGTATTTACCGCATTGTCCTCTCAACAGAACCTCATCATTCTCCTTGTTGACACTGAATATACGTGCCTCACTCTTGTCTACGCGCGCTAAGACCGTGGGAGACTCGCAAGCTCTTTCGCGCGCCAAACACCGTCGTGCTAGAACTTGCAGCATCGCCTTCTACGTGGTCTGCCAAAAACACCCAGAGGTAGAGCGAAGCGTTATGATTGATATCAGTTACTGATTACAGCTACGACTCCTACCACAATATTGAAATGCAGGAAGTCAAGGTCATTGCAATTAATTACACAAACACCTTTTGAATTACGTCACAGGAAAGACAAGGCAAAGGACTGGCTACACCGCGGGGAAATTTGAATCGGTTATTTCGGTGGCGTCCGAGACACGCTTGACGCCAAGATGCGAGACCTGCGGCGTACACCATCCGGAGAAGGCGTCGTTCTGTCAAAGCAGAGCCGTGTGAAGCGTCGGCCGCCTCGAGGGGCCGTGACAGTTCAATGCCGCAAAACAAGGTACGACCGAAGGCGGCTCCGAGACGCAGCTGCTGCCCAGGAAAGGCATTCGGCAATGAACAACAATCCCGGTGACGGCAAGGACCCCGTTGACGCACCGGGGCACGGCTTGACGTCTGTCCCTGGCAGAGGTTATGCACGGCGCGCCCCGGGTGGGACTAAAACCTGCCCTCGGACGCGAGGTTGCACTGACGGCCACGAAAGGAAGAAAATCGAGTGGTAAAGAGGGTCCCACGAGGAGCCTAACCAGAACTAGACTGCCTGCAGGCCTTGGCGTAGAAAGCAAGGCAGTCACTCTCTGGAGACTTATAACTGTCTGCAAAGATAATCGCGCTACCCAGAGAAATTCAACATGCCATAGCCGTACAAGAGTGGACGTATACTGGTTTACCGGACCTCTCAGCGTACTGGCAGGGGAGGAGCAAGGTTTGTCCACAGTGAACGGATATGCTGGCGCTGGTAAGCTTATAGTAAGATTTAGGACAAGGAGAATAGAATATATAGTCTAACGTTAGACGGGAAACCGTGCGGTCAGTGTTAAACATTATTAAGATAAGAACATTGAGTAAAAATGAAAATTAAAATGACGTTCCGGGTCCAATACAGGGCCCGTGATTACAATCTTAGCAGTGGGGCGCAAAATACGCAAGCGCATAGTGGTGCGATGAAAGGAGGTATAGGGTGAGGCTAGGTGTTATCAGGGTGTCCTTGCAGCGAACCTGTCAGTGGCGCATGCGCACAATGCTACACTGAAAGGGCGGCAGGTGCGGCTATGTGTGATTAGCGTACGCCTACAACGAACCAGTCTTCGGATTCTATGGCCGAGGATCCGATGTACACCCTTCCAATTTTTTAACGGTATCACGCGAGCGTCGACCGTTCGTTTGATAAGCGCCCTATAACGAAACGAACCGGCAAACTCGTCGAGAGTTGCCGCATGCGCACGAAGACCAGGCCACGGTGGCCGTCGTCTGCTATAGCTATTCCTGGAGTTGCGAGCAGCCCCCGACCTTTTTCTTCGCTAACCGCACTATACGTGACATTCCAGCCGCCAGCACAGCGAAGAGGGTAAGAGAGATTGCGGATAACAGCAGTTTAAGAATTCACCAAACAAATCTCACTATCTGCGTTTCACGCTTATCAAAATCGTGGGCCACAGCCATATGCGCAAACAACTGCATACAAAACAAGAGAAAACGAAGGATCGATCGCAAAGTTCGTTCGAGAAACACTGAGTATACGCTGGTTGCAGCTGGACGGCACGTGGCTTCTCCTGAATATCAGGGGCGTGTTCCAGCAGTATTACGATCAAAGGAAAATGCCAGGGGCTGCGCGCAGCTCCTGGAACAGCCTAGCAGGCGACGGCCACTGTGGCCTGGTCTTGGTGCAGCATGCGGCAATTCTCGACGAGTTTACCGGTTCGTTCCGCCATAGGGCGCTGATAAAGCGAACGGTCGACGCTCACGTGATACCGTTAAAAAATTTGGATGAGTGTACAACTCGAACACAGTGGTACGGTTTCCTTCAATGATTTGTATGATGTCCGATGCTGTATACATTTGGGGTCAGCATTTCCAAGAAGTTCGCTAGGGCATGGTTGCCCTTGCCCTTGATCCCATATTACTGGTTACGCTCCTTCTACCAAACCGCTCGCGTCTCGCCTGCGGTCGATTCGCTGTCGGAGTCCCTACATGCTACCGGTAATTATAGGAGTGTGTTAATTAGGAAACAGCTGTACAACGTGAACAAACACTGCGCCGGGGTGGCGCAGTGGTTACGGCGCTCGACTACTGTTCCCAAGGGTGCGGGATCGAATACTGGCATCGGCGACCGCTTTTCCATGGAGGCGAAAAGCATGGCGCCCATGTGCTGTGCGATGTCAGTGCACGTTAAATAACCCCAGGTAGTCGAAATTTCCGGAGACTTCCACTACGGCGTCTCTCATAGCCTGAGTCGCATTGGGACGTTAAACCCCACAAACCAAACCAGCAACCTCTCATCGTCCGAGTCACCCTTCTTCAATCGTAAGATTCCATCGATATAATAATAATAATAATAATAATAATAATAATAATAATAATAATAATAATAATAATAATAATAATAATAATAATAATAATAATAATTGGTTCACAGAAAGGGAAAGGCGCAGTATCTGTCACTTTTTCTGTGGACGCCTGAACCGCGCCGTAAGGGAAGGGAGGAAGGTGGGAGAGAAAGTGGACAGAGAGAAAGAGCAGCCATAGTGGAGGGCTACGGAGCAATTTCGACCACCTGTAGATCTTTAACGTGCGCTGACATCGCACAGCACACGGACGCCACTTCGTTTCGCCTCCATCGAAACGCAGCCGCCAAGGTCCATCGATATCGCTTTCGCAACTTTCGGGCCAAGTGCGACGCGTTCTCGACCTTTCATCTCGATTTGAACGCGGCGTACGGCGGGTACACCGGCCCCCGGGTCGGCAGGATGGATGCCGCCTCGCCAGCAGAAGCGGCGTCGCGCCATAACATTCGACGTCAACAACACGCTGCGCACCGCGTGTGTCACACGACGAGGTCCGAACTTGGCTCTTGGTTGTTTATTTGTTCTGTGCCGTTTTATTCCGCTAAGATGACGAATCCAGGCGCCGTCACATCCTCGGCGGCGGCCCTTTCAACTGCGGCTCTTTTATAAGTGGGCATACGCGGATGTTTACACGGACGACGAGACGATGCTTGAACCAGGAACCATATTTGCTGCTTAAAGCGGCGACAGACGACAAGGAAACCGCAGCGAAAGTCATATCGGGCCGCGATAGGGCGATGAGTCGATTTGCCGGCTCTCGTTGACAACGGTGCGAGCGGGAGCAACTCTTCAAGGCCTTACGAAATCTGCCGGGAGGGTGTCTGCTTTCCTGGCATCGTCTTGGCTGCCGGCTAAGTCACAAGCGGTGATTACGGCTGGGCTAATGAGCAAACCAGTCAGTCTTCTCGCAACCAATGCCAGTGTGTATTATGTCAGTACTGTACAATTATGCGGCCTGACAGGACACAACTAAATAACCAGACGAACGCACCTTTCTTAATTTTTTTTTTCTGATACTTATATCGTTGTAGTGACCGACAAGGCAAAATTCATTCATGGGAGTGAATGCTGATTTGCATACATGTCCCTTGTCTTCCGCATGTCTACGTTTCCTCGGCTTCATTTCTTTTTCTTTTGCCGCATGCTTCTATTCAACATTATTCGCCTCAGCGTCCCTATAGAATGTTAAAAAAAAAAAAAGAAATTCTCCTGCGTACGACTGCTGAAAAGTTGTTCAGCTAGTGAGATAATAAAACCAGTCACGACGTTTAAAACGAGTCAAGTTATCTAGCTATTTCAACTAGACCTTTCCGCATGGCACGATGTCTACTAGCATTCTTGTTGTCGTTTTTTTTTTGTGTGTGTGTGTTTTTTTACTCTGGTATACATGAAGGTTAAAATCTTATTTTAGTTCGGCCGCCTTAGTTCGGCCTTAGAAGCGCATTGTAAAACGGTCACTAATCCCCATGTTCGGAGACCTGTAGAGTATGTGCGTCAGAGAACGCTATCAACGTCACAGACATCAGAGCCCATTAAGTTGTACAAAAAAGCACGTAAGCCCGACCTCTAGGGGCAGGAATACGGCATACGTTCGACTAAGGACCGCTATTCTGTATGAGACCTCCACTTGTCAGATTTCAAAAAAGAAAAAAAAAAAGGAAAGAAAATATTCGCAATGCGCAACTGCGCTTCCTGTGTGCGCACATTTCCCTCCACGCTATGCTACCCCGGAAGTTACGAGATGTTGGCATCAATGTTGCTATCATTGCTATGAATTTATAGCATGCACCGCTGTACAGCTGCGCAAAATTTAAACCGGAAGTGAGGAAGTGTATTCGAAGTAGATGGAAAAGCTCACCAACGAAGTGTCACCGACAGCAAAGTCAAAAAGAGCAATGCTTCAAGATAATCTGCTCGTGCAATTTGAATTCGTGGCTTCAACGGTGCCCCGGAAAAAAAAAAAATTAACTTACAAAGTTACAGGAATTAAGAATGTGGTTGTAACTGAAGATTACTATATTTACGAAAGTGGTAAGGATCCGTGTTCGAGCCGCGGCAATGGCGATAAAGAACCTTAACGATATCTATAACCGGGCGCCAGCTATATAGCATTAATTACACTAGGTGGTCAAGAAAAGTAGTCCCCCCTTCCCCGGAATACAGATGCGAAATCGAACTGAAAATTGCCGCCTTTGAGTAAGGGCCGCGCACCGTGAAAATTGCAATAAAAATAAGCGCGAATTTTATTCGAAAATATGTGGTATATGTAGAAATAGCTATCAGCCTCGACTGATAAGACTTTCAGGGTTATCAGGGGCCGGCACTTTCTCTGAACTCTTGCGGGGCCCCTCACCTGAGAACGATATCGGAGACTCACACGAGTACTCTCCGTGTGATTTTCCAAACAAGAAGCAGTCTGCGCTACGTGAAATGAACAGCCTGTTCGTTTGGGACATTAAATATGCTATCGGCTTTGGATTCTGAGGCGAAAAAATTTGCGACTTTGCCACACAGAGCACCATGCTACTGTTACAGTCAATCAGCAAGTAACAAATGTCCCTAAAGGCTTTCTTGATTTGCAAGTGAGCGATGACAAACGCAACTGCTCTCCATTAGCAATTTAGCGAATTCAAAATGACTGCATCCGCGCACAAAATAATCAATTGATGTTGTGTTAAAACTGCTCTGGAATTGGCGACTGGTCATTAATGCCGCAGCACTGCCTTCGAGTACGCACCCATGTTGAGAGGTTATTTACTCATTACCGTACATGTGAACGAACCCAGACGGCGTCGAAAAAAAAAAAAAAAAAAAAGCTGCACAGGTTTCTCGGGATCTTTACAACTGAGAAATTCGTTCTAGTCAGCGGTGAACCTTACCACAGTGAAAGCGAAGAGGTCTGGAGGATTTGCAGCTCGATGTCGGGTGACCTTTTACAAAAGCGGAAAAGTTTTGACAATCGTTTCTTTGTATATTTTTTTTTCTGTCAGTGTCGTCTCTTTCATTCCTAGCCGGAGAGAAGTTCGCTCACCGCTTATTTTTCTGGGTTCAGCGTCTCGGGTCGTGAAACCCACGAGTCACCCAGTGCAGCTGCCTCCTGCAGGAGCGAAGGGAAGCTTTGTGCGAGTCACAAAATATTTTCTGTTGCCTACAGAGGAGAGTTTAATTTTAGTGTCACTTCTTTACTTTGAAATGAGACATTGTTTAACACCGTGAGCAACACTGAATGTGTTGTCCATGTTGTTCGATCTGTTGGACTATGTCTCATTTGAACGCAGATCGACTCATCCAATATTCCGTCCACCGTCGAAAGCAGCCCGAAGAAGCGAAGGGCCTTGTAACGAAAGAGCGCCGTAACGCACAAATACCCACCGCATGTGAGCCGCACCCACCTCTGAACAGTGGAAAAAAAAAAAAAAATGAAATTGTTTGTTGTTCGAATATTTTGTTCGGTTTAGTGAAGGGAGAACCGCTGCGACGTTCCTAACTATCACTGCCTGTACTTGTGGAAAAACCACGGTTGTGAGACTGAGCCAATTCGCCTAGCTGAAAAAAAAAAAAAAAAAAAAAAAAAAAACGTGCAGGAATGAAATTGAGTCTTGATCAAAAATATGTGCCGTGTACTATTATGTTTCTCGAAATTCGGGTGGTGAAAGCACGGCATTTCATTTTTTTTTCTTCTAAATTTTATAGTTAGGTACAGCACATGTTTTTTAACAAACCTTTTCTCAAGTTTAGTTATTTTCAGGTTAATGTGACCAGTTAAATGAACGAATTGGATTGTGTGCGCTCATCCAGTAATTATAATACCGAAGTGACT
Source organism: Amblyomma maculatum (assembly GCF_055883805.1). Classification (NCBI taxonomy): domain Eukaryota; kingdom Metazoa; phylum Arthropoda; class Arachnida; order Ixodida; family Ixodidae; genus Amblyomma; species Amblyomma maculatum. The sequence goes on from NC_139347.1 coordinate 83,334,409, forward strand.
GAAACCCGTTAAATACCTACCAACAAAACTGTCCACCACTTTTGAAAATGACATATCTGGACCAGTATAGTACGGCATGCCTATTCAGAACGCATTAACGGCGATAAATTTCGATGGAGGCTCGGGATAGTATGCCGGCTTGCTTTCAGCGACGATGGTTCCTCGTCAGGCCAGATTCACACACGTACAGGTCGCGCAGAGGTGTGCGCCGTGCCTCAAACTGCCTAGCTCTCCTTTAATTGTTATTATTGTTATTTGCAGCGCATTTCTCGCGTTAGTGACAAAGTTTTCTTAGTAAGCACCAGTTTCCGCAGTCAGGGTGCTGGTTGCCCTGCGTGTTACTAATACGAAAGCATTACATATGACTGCTTTCAAGAAAAACGCGCGGCTGCTGCGTCCATGCGAAAAAAAAAAAAAAAAAAAAAGAAACAAAAAAAAGTGCGACCGAAAACCTGCGCTTGGTAAAACATGAATTTTACGTCATCACCCCGAATGACCAATCAGAAGTCAGCATCAAATTTGAAACCGCCCTTGGCCCGGGGAAGAAATTTGGGAGTCCTACGGTACTCTTTGGTGGTCTGAATGTTTGAAGGTTTTCCGCGAAATATCGGATCAGCCAGAGTCGAACTGGACCACCACCAAAAAAGGGTCAACCGTTACTTCTGGCTTTACTCCAGGCATCTCCAGAGAGAAAATTGAGGTCCACCCAACTTGTTCCCAGTCAACCTGCGATTGCGAACGAACAAACTCTTCGCCACCATGCACCAGTTGTTCAAAGAAATGAGCTACACTTAAGAATACCTTATTCCTACGCCAAGATGCATTCTCCGCCTGCATTTCCCGGAACCCCGTATTGTGAATTGATGGGTTTTACGCACCAAACAGCATCGTGAGCCAAAAACGAGAGAAAGTACCCGGATTAATTTTCCCGACCTGGTGTCCTTCAAAACACGGATTTTTTTTTTTTTTTTTTTTTTTAATTTTCCCTCCAACGAAATCATTCCGGCACAGACGGGTTAGAATCCATGAAAAACTGAACTCTGCAACCGAACTCAAAAGACAATGAGCCACCGCAGTGACCTGCTCAGATCACCAAAGACCATTTTGGTGTGCTCAGACCTACACAAACCTGTACAGATGAAAAACTAAATGCTTTCAAGTCCCAACACGACGTTAATTCCCGTAATTACAGTTATAGTACACCGATATGAACACTCGCAGGATAACCCCATTGCGCCTTTGCAGTGTCGTCTCGGGCACTTCGCCGAACTTGCAAACGTGAAGCGCATAGGCCCTTAATAGAAGACTTTGTTTACTCCGTTTCGTCCGGGCTGCACGTGCGGCTTTGCAAGGTGCATCTATTTAGAACGCGTTGACTAAGCGTGAACGAGCTGCTGCTTTTCCCTCCGACGACTCACGCCGATTCGAAGAATGCAGTTGCGTTCACTCGAGCGCCAGAAAGAGCGCCTTGCACGTGCTTGCAGTTCTCCGCTTTCTGCGACTTAGATGCTAAATGGCAGTGACGCACCCCCCCCCCCCCCCCCCCCCCCCCCCCCTCTTCCTCTTTTTCACGGCTGAGCGCACCCGTATTACGAACTGTTGCGCCCTAATGTGTCCCCGGTTGGGGCATTACATGGAATGAAGGAAAGAAAGCGCAGCCAAGAAAGAGTGCACTTTCGTCAATTGATAACATATATAATGCATAGAATTTCAGGTCCTTTGAGGCGTGGCCTGTTTTACCCGATCAGTGCGATTCTGCATTTAGCCGGTCTAGATGTTAACCATGATATCGTAGTAACCAGTTCCGCTGGTTTATGTAAAGAGACAGCTTTTTTTATGTTGTTAACGCTCCTACATGGCACAGCAAACTATGAAGCCGTTACGCTGTTCCTCAACGCAGGTACTTCCGTTTTACCTTTTCTGGACGTTGTCACTATTTCATTCAATGAGGAATCATCCGTGATCTCCATAGTTCGTAGTCATGCAAAATGGATAGTTGTTTACGCGTTTGCATTGCCCCCAGCGATATCAAGTCGCGATTTCCCCGTACGTTTTGGGCTAATTTTTCCTCGACGTATTGTCCCAGATTATAGGGGAATACACAACAAAAAGTTTCCACCACCGCCTCTCTCGACGTTGATTACATCAACGGAAAAATAAGTATTCGTTCTCATCTGCGAGTGAAGCATCGTGTGGGTGTGACGGAATCAGTGAGCGAGCTATAGCAGTTTGTTAGCCGCAAGCCATGCAAGTATAGCATGCCGTTATGCAGTTTCGCTGATTATTTTTTTTTTTTTCGCTTTTACAGATCCCTTGAACTGCAAATTTTCTTTTTTTTTTTCTGTTTCCTTTTACACGATAATGCTCATTTTGTCTGCTTTGAAGCACGCGAAGAAAGGCTTAGTGTATACTGAGAATGATGTTCTAGAAGGGCAACACTATAATACCGAGGCTTTTACTGCAGAGAAAAGGCTTCGACGTGTGCAACAGAGGCATGCCATCAAAAATATTTTCCAAAGCCCATTAAGACACTTATACACTGGGCGCGTTCGTCTGCAGGGTGAACCATTTCACACAACCCTTTTCCCAAAGGTTCCGAATCATGCAAGCAATCGGCGCAGTCAAACCCAGGGAACTATGCCAGGAGAGATAGCGTGCTTGCTGCCCAAGTTATTGTGAAAACATCGCGCTCGCTTTTCTCAAGGCTGCATCTCGCGCAGACACCGTACGTAGTTATACAGTCGTTGCACTGTTCGTTACGATTGCTACCATGACGAGAGACCGCACATATGGGTGAAGGGGGTGGGGTGTCGTGTTGCGACCTGGAAACCAGCAAACAGTTAGCTCTATTGCGATAGCCATCAGTTCCCACTGCTGCTCTGGTGTGTTAAGTAACGCTGTTATCAGCGAAGAGTAATCCTGGTCGAGCAAGATGGTGGCGCAACAGCAGGACATGTTGACGGAAGCCAAGACAAAAAAAAAAAAAAAAAAAAAAAAAAAAAAAGTCAGGGTCGTGGCATATATGCACGGAGCGGACAATGGGGAAGTGCTACACCACCGTACGTGTCATTCGCCTTCCGTTTGTGCAGTGTTTTTGTTCAAATTTCGCTGCTCAAATGCAAATTTGTCCAAACAATAAGTATGTTAGAAAAGTTTTCATGCTCAAGCACTGAAAATGACTTCGGCTCCTTTGCAGTGGTTCAGTGGAACGTTGAGGCGCTCGAATATTATTGCGAAATCAATACTACTCGCACTTCCAAGCCTTCGCGTGACCTGGCCGCAGTTACGTCACACCCCACGTGACACACGGGCTGGCAGGAGCTGCCAACTTGGGTCTCTCGTTTCGCATGGGACGGTTATGTCAGAATCAGCCTGCTAGGACCCTGGCATTCACGTTACCCCTATAGGCCACTAATACCCGTGTTACACGGACAATTTCAACTGCCGTTCAGTTAAATCACAGTTCAGCGTTCCAACTGACGTTGAACTGAACGGCAGTCGACTGTAGTTACACGGAACATATCGCGAACCTCAGTTGACCCCCAGAATCACGTGATCCTCCACATGCAAGCAATTCTTACTAAAAAAAGTGCTTTATTTTTCATATATAAATTACTTTGTACAACATTTGCGCACTTTATATTATTAAATTGCACATTTTGCACGAGTTTTCTTTTTCGAGTATGGAACAAATGAACTCGACACAAAGAAAAGTCAATCCATTTGAGGTGCGTCTGGCTTCGCTGCTTAATCGTCGTTTTTTGCTGCCGCTTCGCGCGCTTGTGTTTTGACACTCGTTTGAGTATTTAAAGTTGCAGGCTGGGACTTGCGTTAGCTAAGGCAGCAACCTTTCATGTGATTTTAGAACGCACAGCGGTTGGAAATGCCGCCGACTCGGTCGATGCGGTGCGTCCGCTGACAGCCACCTTGTCAGTTGACTGGTTCAACTGGGACCGCCGACCTCAGTTGAACTGAACCGCAGTTGAGATTTCAACTGCAGTTGGCGCTGCCGTGTAACATCGCTAACTGCCGTTCAGTTAAACTGACCGCCAACTGAACTGCCGTTGAAAACGCCCGTGTAACAGGGGTATAAGGCACGTTCACACGGCTTGGTTAAAGCGGGGCTTTATATGTGGGCTGAGGAAGAAAAGGAGAAGAAGAAGAACGCTCGGTCACCCGCAGCTAATGCTTTCGCTCAATATTTGGTTCAGCAGCGTTAAATCCTTGTAATTTTTGGGCACGTGGACCCGAGTACGGTCTCGGCCGCGAAAGACGCGTTTCGCTGTCTTGGGTTTAACATCCAAATGCTACTCAGCCTAAGGCTGACGTCATAGTGGAGGGCTCCGGATAATTTCGACGTCCTAGGATTCGCTGGCGACGAAACGCAATGTACCATGCGATGTCAGTAGGGAATCCTAGGACGTCGAAATTATCCGGAGCCCTCCACTATGACGTCAGCCTTAGGCTGAGTAGCATTTGGATGTTAAACCCAAGAAACCAAACCAAACGACTTGTATTTGGCCAGCACTGAATATCACAACGCAATTGGGACATGTCAGCAATCTGCGTAGCACAGTTAAGTTAGTACGTGGGTCATTTTACATGATGCCACATTCTCGCGGAGCCCACTTTGGCAGCAGTTCACCAATGGACACAAAGAAAACTTTCCTAGAGCTGGTGCATTTCCAAGAAGACTATTTTTCGAATCCGCAACCTAGCGGAGACTTTAGTCGGATGCAACTCAAGAAAAACGCGGCGGATGCCCTTCCAAAGCGTGTCTTCAACAAGGGGCGTTGACCGGTCCACAGAACGCCTCACATTGCGTTGTCCCGCAAAAGGGATTATCCACGAGAATCAGTCGACGCCACTGACTACAGAGGGGTTCCTTGGAGTGGCAAAAGCCGCTTTGTTCTTGAGTTGTACCAGGTTATAAGCTTACCCTTGCCCAAGTGGCCCTCATAGAACATTACTCTGACAAAAGCTGATATGGCCTTAAGTTCACCGCTTTAAATTTAAATTCTTGTCTATCAGCATCAAATCGTGAGAAGCGAGATCAGTTTTAGAAAGGCCTGTGCATTTCCTTCGGAGAAATGCTAAATAAAATTAGGTCCTTTGCAGATGAAGGCGAAGGAAATGTTGCACCTAGTGAACACTTATTTGTATCCTCACCCCGCCGGGGTGGCGCAGTGGTTACGGCGCTCGACTACTGTTCCCAAGGACGCGGGATCGAATCCCGGCCTCGGCGGCCGCTTTTCGGTGGAGGCGAAAAGCAAAAGCGCCCGTGTGCTGTGCGATGTCAGTGCACGTTAAAGAACCCCAGGTGGTCGAAATTTCCGGAGTCCTCCACTACGGCGTCTCTCATAGCCTGAGTTGCTTTGGGACGTTAAACCCCACAAACCAACCAACCATTTGTATCCTGGTTACGTTTGTTTCGTTTACGTACACACGCGAACGCGAAATGAGTATTTTAAGGACGTTTATCGCGCGTGTGGCGGTATTACTCTGCGGACTGCATGCTACCCAACACGTTTGTAAAGAGCCGTAGCCATGTTGTGCTATCCTAGATTTTCACCAAGGATGAAAGAATGCATCCCTGAGATGAGTTCTACTGTATATATGCTCTGATATATATACCAACTGTATATATACCGACTCGTCTAGCTCTCTATTCTCAACCATTACGGATATACGAATGCTTGCTGACTTGTCCATCATTGCCCAATCTTTATACACAACCTCTCGAACGACTACTATGATTAAGAGCGGGAATAGACTTGGTTAGTATTTCACCGCATACCAGATCCCGCCTTTTAACCGCACATGACGATTACATGCAACTCATATTTCACGGAGAAGCTGAAAGGCGCAATTAATATGAAAGAAGTCCCAAGCATCAGCTAGGAAGCGTTTCGGCTGCTTCCGTACAGTACTGCGCAGTTATTAAGCTACACAGTGCGCGTCGAAACATACCCGGCATTCGCGAAGCTTCAGGAGAGTATAGTTTCTGTAGTGTGGTAGACCTAAGAAGAGTACAATACAGCTGAAACTAAGGGCTCTTTTCTAGCACTGTACCTCACCACGGCTTCTCCCGCTGCTTTGTGCAGAAAGCGGCCGAATTCTGTGCGATCTGTGCCGAATTCGCCACTTCGCCAATCACTTCATGCACAGGGCGTGTAGAAGCCTTTGTAGTACAAGGTCAAACCAGATCGCGAAAGAATCAGCTCTTGGCTGGTTTCCTTACCCTGTCCTGTCTACCGTGCACGTGGACACACGTGCAGGAAAAAAAAAGATAAGGAGAGGGAAATAAATATGCAGGCGAAGCCACTTCTGGTGATTCGAAAGCGAGCGGCGTGAACACCTCTCGGCACAGCGTGCGCGCACGCGTTGTGGATGCTTTTTCGTCGCGATTATTGCACGCCTTGCGGGCCCGCATGCAAGAGCGAAGAGAACCTGTCACGCGGACTGCGTTCCTCTCTCTGCTCAGCTGCGCGGCACCTCTGATGATCGAGACCCGAGAAGTTGGGCAACGCGCGGCCGGCCGAACGAAGAGCGGGGCTCCCGGGTGTCGTAAGTGGAGCGGTAGATCGCGGGCCGCGGCCTCCCAATAACGAAGTGCCATGCATACCGCGTGTATGCATCTGAGCACCTCCCTCACAGCCCTATCTTGCGCGGTCCCGGCCGCCTGGAGACTCTGCTCGAAGAAAAAGCTGGTGTATGGTGCAAGGCCTCATTGGACCGGTATTGTTGTCGTTAATCAAGATCGCTGCGATGAGGTCGACGATAGTGAGCGTGGCTGAATGCGAAGCGAAGACTGGATGCAAAGGAAGAAAGCAGAAAACGTCTGTCTCACGGCAATTCAGACAATCTTGAGGCCACCGTAAAGTGGCGGTATATTCGGCTGAAATCCGGAAATGGCAACGGCCCTGGATACTGCAGTTTGCCGTCACGTAATGAAGAGCAACCACTGCCGACTAAGCGTCTCGCAGCTGCGAACAACCAACCACATGTACCACGTACGAAAGCGGCGTTTGCAGATCTGCACTTTAGACTTGAGAAAGATGAAGAACGAAAATCGTTGTTCCGAAAAAAGTCAGCAGAGATCTAAAGGGATTAGCAGGATATTCGGTGCCATGTTGCTGGTCGCTTTATCCAAGATGTCAGCGCTTAATATCCAGGTAATGCGAAAAAAGTACAAAACTGATATCGCCAGACCGCGTACATGTCGAAACTACTCTTTCCTCATCGAAAAAAGAAAAAAAAAAAAAGAAAGAAAAAAAAAAAGAAAAAAAAAAAACAAATGGTAAATCTATAAAACATGAGAAGTTCAAAGTTACGGCAAGTACTTCTGCGATGCTGAGCACACAACGACATGGTGGTTGGTTTGGCGCCGGTCACTTCATCTGCACCCTTTAAGGATCATTCACATGAATAATACATACAGAGTGCGCATTTGTCCGCTTGCGGAAATCTGTAAGTCAGTTTCTCCGGAAGGCGCAATCTTTGTTAACCTGACACTGGGCTTATACGCGGAAACAGAAAAGAGGCAGGTGCTAATTTAAACTTCGCACACTTCTTTCGCTACCTTCAAGAGCGCACAGAGAGGTGCGCTGAAGAGCCTCCCATATCTTGGATCAATCATATACAATTCAGTGGCACAAAGGAAAATGACCCTCAAACTATACCCTTCAGCCAATTACGTCGACCGATGGTGATGACGTCACGGCTAATCCCATTTCGCGGGCGAATCTGCCATTGTCTTGGGATTTCACGATAAGGTATTAAACCGCGACGTCATTAGAACTGCTCAGCGCCATTGGCTGAAGGGCCTCCCTCCGCTGCATATTATCGAGCCGTATCCGACTTCGACATTGCCAGCATTGTACCAATGTACCCTTGCCGCAGCTCTCTCCGAGCCACCTTGAAGCCAACCGGTGACCGGCCTGCGCAATTTACACAGATTAAAGGGGAACTTATCTCTTTTTTGCTTACACGAAGGATGCGAGCGTCGTCGGGGAACGTCCCTATTGATTGAAAAAAAAAAAAACAAAAACAAAAAAAAAAAACAATAATCCTTGCGAAGAGCAAAACTTGAGATATTTTCGCAAATGATCAGTTGAAGCGAGCGCGATCCATTCTGGTACATTTCAATCAAGCATGTTAGCATATCATATGCGGTAAAGAAGCCTTTATTACGAATCTCCACAACGCGGCAGTCTGGTCGCGAAATATTCCTTAGCTGTTGCATCTCAATTGGAAGAAGCCGCACTGCCTGTTTGTTGCTCTCTTCTGGAGCAGACAGGCCGTATCGCGCTCCACGCGATCTTCTGCTCATCCATTTCTGGAACCGCGATAAACTTGTTTTGCTGACCTGTCCAAGCCTTGGCAACACGGAAGGAGACCAGCAAGCTGCAGCTGGCGTCCAAACTGTCAACCTTGCACCGTGACCTACACCAATATTCCTGACTACAGTAGACACGTTGCGTAAAAGCAACGTCACAGAGGTACAGCCTTTATCAAAAATTTGCAGCCCAGAAGGTTTGCTTTTAAGCCGTATAATATGACTTCAGTAATAATCATGGAAGTCCTAGCTATTGGAGAGGGTAGGACGAAACATCTTCTTGCCTTCAGCAAGTATGGAAACCTGGGAATGCATTACGAGCCACATAGTATCGCCCAAAAGTAAACCCCCTGGGCTGTAAACTTTTGATAAAGGCTGTACATGTAAGCTAATTAATTACTATAGCATTTTCAAAAAAAAAAAAATCGGCAGATGCACTTATGACCGCTTACGTGAGAATGAGAAAGAACTACTCAATTTGGTCATGAAATCTTTCGACATGCATTAAAGTCAATTCTGTAGATGAATTTCTGCGTTCGTATAATAATTGCGCACTATAGCACGACAATATTCGGGCCTTTTCGCTGCAAGGCGACGTCTTCTGAAAGCCGACGCATTTGCGATGCCGGCCCCGTGGGGCCTCGGTTGTGAACCTAGACGCTTTTCTCTCCATGCCACGCATTTTCACGCACAACCACAGATATGACTCCCTGCGATGAACTTCTTGTGTCTCAAATGTCGTGCCCACTTCAGCAGCGCATGCGAATTTGGTTATTACACGTGGCCTCGTGACGTCACAGAAACCGCCGACCAATCAGCGTCCGCTCACATCTCAGAACAACTACCACGTGCCAATAGCAGGCTCGTGGTTTCTTTACTAGGCAGAGAGGTATTTTCGCTCGATGGGGCCAGTGATGCTTTCGCAATAGAAAAGCACGAGAAAAAAAAAAAAAACGGACGCAGAGACAACACATATACCACAGGCTCTGACTCGTAACTGAGCATTTATCCACAACGTCACGAGGAAAAAAAGGTAACGCAAAGGAGCAAAACAGATGAAATCAATCAAGCGCGTTTAGATACGATATAACTTTATTTCAAGTAGAACAACTGATGGGTCAAATTGTCCTATATGAGTGCGCCCATAGCAATTCGCTATGAACACTTGGACAAAACACCCCGACAGCAGCATGGTTAAGTATGGAATGGTTGTAGGCATGCGCCTCCTGCAGATCTCAGCAGTTATCGCAACAGAGTCCCTACCACAAACGGACTGTCGCCCGGATCATCAGGCAATATAGTGAAATGAAGAGCACGCAATGCATGGTATACATAATCACAGGATTCGAGGCTTTGCGACGTCTTCTTTCCATAACAAAGACTCACTGAGCGGCGGTGGTAGTGGTTTATTATTAAATAATCAAAAAGAAGGAGGAGAGTGCTGTCGGCCGCGGCAACATGCTATCTAAAATCTGAAGCACCCGAGCTGCGGCCAGCGGGAAAGAAAATGAGATGGGGAGAGGATAGCGAGGTGAAATACAGAGGGGAGCGATAGAAAGAAAGGGCAGTTAGCAAAGCCGCAACCACAACAACTTCGTTGAACTATTGATGTCTGCGTAGTTCACGCAACAAATCGAACGTCAACAAAAGCGCTTGGACTCCACCGTTATAAGGGAAAGAAATGACGGTGATGGGGACAAACTCAAGGGATGTCATGACTGATAGCTCACATTATGCACACCCTGCAGCTCCTTCGAAGGTATGCATAATAGCCATTGCTTGTACCAGATTTTAGCTCGGCCTTGGTGATTCCATGTAAACCCGCAGAGGGATACTGTTCGGCGAGCTGTAACACTTCTTTAGCGCTTGCCCTGCGTCGGTCTTACTTGTGTTTTGTTTGGCGCTATTACTTTATTCCTCAAATAGTATGCACAATTTAGCCTAAATTAACGTTATTTCGCACCCGATTATATGGGCTGTTACGACCAAGCATCCGCAATTGCGCGCTCTATTGTTCGCCTGTGGGCATGGATAAGTTTTGTGAATATGTGGTGATGGTCCAATGGCTCTAAGTGAGCCTGTTTCCAGGAATCCTGTTTTGTAAGCATGTTTTGCTTTGTGGACAACCTGCAAATGCCAAATTGACCTTGTCAAGAGAACGTCTGGAAAAACACAAAGAAACGTCCCCCTGAGGGAAATAGCAGGAAGTGCTTTCTTTCTTTTGTTCACCCTTCCAGTCGAGAAGTGCTATCCTCCAGTGATGAATGCCTCCTATCCAAAGGAGACCACAGAGTGACATGTCAGCTGACGTGCAGGACAAGAAAGGAGCATGACTCATACGGCCATTAAGTGATTTCCCGGGAATGCAGGAAAGATTTGCAATTGTCGAAAAGGGACCATGTTGGGAGCCCTATGCGGCGCCACGTGCACTCGGGTTTCTGAGAAGTAAAACCCCTTGTCAGAACCAGCCTGTGGTTTCTTTGCTGAAGAATAGAAATGTACCTCCTCTCCTCGCCGTTCCCAAGCTTTTCCCGCCAACAAGTGATCACGCCCAACGAATGAATGCCGGACCAGTCAGTGCTTCAGACCATCAGTGCAGTGATGTGTTCGATTGGATGCCGATACCTGAGGGGCGTGCCCTGGATTTGGTTGGTCAGCATCTTCAGAGAGGGGCTGGACATAGGGGGTTTTTAAGGACGCTGCAGAGCACGAAATGTCGCTCTGGGCCCTGGGTAAACGGCTCATCCAGTCGCTTCTCGCTATGAACTCTTAACGCTTGTCATTTTGCTGATGTACCCTTCTTCTTCATGTAAATATTCTTGTAAATACGTTTTCTCAAAGTGCCAGTAAACCTGCTTGTACATATTTTACCAACTTCGAAGATTCAGTCCTTCTTCAACCCGGAGTCTCTGCACGCTACCAAGTGAAGGCCGGGTCGCCATAGCCCCAGCGTCACGACAGCGCCCAGCTACGGAGTTCATTTAATGGACAGCACCGCCGCAGTGGTTCAATGGTTGGGGTGTTCAAGCACTGAGCAGGGGACACTATTTGGATCCCGGCCTCGGCGGCCGCTTTTCGATGGGGGCAAAACGCAAGTCGTTCACGTGCAGTGGAATGTCCGTGCACGTTAAACTACAGGTTATCAAAATTATCTGTAGCCCTCCACTACACCATTCATCATATCCTGAGTTGCTTTAGGACGTTACACCCTTATATACCATTTATGTGCCTAGACAAACTTCAGCTGACATAAGTCAGCGGGGGGAGTGTTAAAAACGTAAAAAAGACTCAAAGTACAAGTTCATCGGTAACATGCAAACGTAATTAAAGGACTTCTTCAAATTAGTAGCCCTATAGTGGTAACAGGAAGAGAGGCACAAGGCAGGGCAGCACCTGTGAGGATGTCAGGTCCTGTCTTTGTTCACTGTAACCACGGGCACCTGAACACACGGGAGGCAACGCATGCAGGCGTTCCGTGCCGGAAAAATCTTTTCCGCACAAACTGTTGACACGGGGAGGCTGAGTCCACTTCGCTCCAGAGCAAGAAAAAAAAAATGGTGCCGTCATCCTCAGCCACGCAAAAAACGAGGAAAGAAAGGCGAAAATGACAAACTAAAACTGTATTCCGCGCCTGTCACAACCATCAATCCCCGGAAACCCCATTAAGGAATTCCGGCCCAGCATTATGCATGGCTTCGAGTGAGCGAGGACTGTATGTACACAGGTGTCAAAAATTCTTTTATTGCGCCCGGTCATCTTGCGTCCGAGTGCAATGAGGACGTTAGGAATCGGCAAACCTTCGCCTCGATGAAGTCGATGCGATGCAAGCAGTTTTCACATAGTCATTGCTTTGATACTGCCATATATATACTGCCGCACAAGTATAGCTGGGCGACATCGTGGTCATAATCATTCAAAGACCCAAGGGCCATTACATAACATCGGAGGATATGAAACGACATGTATTTACGAATAAAAGTATTACGTAACTAGAATTAAGCGCGATCCCAGGGCGACCTTTAAAAGCGTTTACCTTTTCTCTCCACAAGAACATTATGCGGGTAAGAGAAAAATCGTCTTCAAGCATCTCATGTCATCAGGGAAGGTCAACGAGGGCGAAAACCAAAAGAAATCTTCTTTGAAATACGCAAAATAATAGAAAGAAATGGCCGCACCTTTCATAAAAGTATAAAAGCAGCTTACGGTATAGTAACAAAATTCGTCCCTGGCTATGATAAGCCGCTTACCATTGCGCACCTTCTAGATAAGCAATTTCATTTTTGTTTGTGTGGTACCGATGGCAACTAGCAGGTTCAAGGTGACTTATCAATACTTGCGGGAGGGGAACTTCTTAAAACCAACACTTGTCGCTTCGTTCTATAAGTTGCATCCCAGTACAGAAAAATGAGTTCGGCAATGCAACTGCAACAACGGGCATATATAATGCTTTCGAACCGAACCATATGAACTTAAGCGGTTTTATGCGATCTGTCGAAAGAAAAGTTTTCAGCTCACTATCTTAAAGAGTCTAGCGCCAACTAATCCAGAAGGTCTACTTCCAAAAGAAGTAAACGAGACCAAAGCTTTGGTGTCTTCTGTCGGCTTACTGTAATCTGTTATACTCATTGGGCCTGGATCACTAAAATCATCGTCTTCCCTCCTCAACTACAATGCGTGCACCAATCCGCTGTGCAAATTTTTTATTTCAAGACCGCTAATGCTTATCACTCATCGTCATCTCTCTCCCTCGCCAAGTTATGCCTACTGTGAAGCAATAATTAGTGGCCAATCAAGCATAATGAGCGGTACTATACGTCAGGCGGGAAACTGTTTTGACCTACTTTTCCCCACTTCCCAATCCTATGTGCCCTTACTGGTCTATTAATACCACCCAGTAAAAGGTTGCTGCGATACAGTCTAGCTTCTTGGCACTATACCGTGGCTTCTAGCGGGGCGAACTAGCCGTTCAATGACAGCCAACAGCGAGTCAACCTTCGTATTACGTAGCCAAAACTTGACGGTACAAACGCGAGCGCGCACGGTCGATGCGATCAGGTTTTTGACCACGTTTGCGCCTTATCAGATCGCTTGAGACGAAGCTATATCCAAATCGCAAGAACATTTCGCCCTTGGCGACGACAAGATCAAAAGCAACACGATACGGACTGAGCTGATTGCGATCGACTTACTTCCCGGGCGCTAAGACCCTGACCTGGCTTCCGATCACGCCATCGTGCAGTTTGTGTGGCCAACTATTGCTCAAACGCCGAGCAAGGTGTTGTATAACACTGGCAGCCAAAAAGTTTTTTTTTTTTTTTTCATTTTCTGACTTTGTGTTCTTGAGAAGCAAGTTTTGTATATCCCGCTCAAGGTACGCCGCCTGGTGGCCAGAGTAACGCCAACAAATGTGACGCCGCACCCCGTCGCGGTGGCGCGCAGAGGTTAGAGCGCTCGACTGATTTGCCCAATGATGCGGAATCGAATGGTGACAGCGGAAGCCGCTTTTCGATGGAGGCGAAAAGCAAGGCGCCCATGTGCTGTGCGATGTCAGTGCACGTTAAAGAACCCCAGGTGGTCGAAATTTCCGGAGCCCTCCACTACGGCGTTACTCATAGCCTGAATCACTGCGGACGTCAGACTTCCGTCCGACGTCCGCTGTTTAAAAACACCTTCACTCAATCTGTTGGGTTGGGTTGTGCTGTGGGGTTTAACGTCCCAAAGCAACTCAGGCTATGAGAGACGCCGTAGTGGAGGACTCCGGAAATTTCGACCACCTGGGGTTCTTTAACGTGCACTGACATCGCACAGCACACGGGCGCCTTGCTTTTCGCCTCCATCGAAAAGCGGCCGCCGAGGCCGGGATTCGATCTGTATGCGGCCGACGAACACATTCACACATTCCTCGATTTTTATGCCACTAATATCTGGCTTCTCTTTTGACGGCTCTTGCGACATTCTTCGGATACGCACCCAAAACGACATAGACTGCCATAAAGCCGTTTTGCTGTCCTACAATGAATTCCTTCCACAAGAAGTGGGAAAACACTTGGAGGGCTAGGCCTAAAAAGTTCGCCGTAATGCATAGACAGCGCCTCACTACGCTCCGATCTAAGGCTCAACAAAGTAGCCTTACTCCGATCACTTACAATATATCACTTACCATTTCATGCATTCTTTTCGAGCGTGTGCAAGTTTTGAAACGTGTTTTCCAACGGTGCACTAATATATATCCGCTTTCTCTGAGCAATTATAGATAAAACTGGTTCACAAAACTCCAGTCTACTGAAATCATTAGCGTCGCTAACTTGAATTCTCCCTTGTTTACTGCCCTTGTTTTTATTCAGATACTTTAAGGTTACGAAAAGAATAGTATTGTAACGGTACTTTTGGATTTAATAGGAGTTCGTAAATGGTAAGTATGAACACAGTTCCTTTCTCAAATGTGTACGTAACAAAGACATGGGCCTACACTATGCGTCCATTAGCTGAATTCGCGAAGCACATCGTCTCCTCGCAAAAATCCTACGAAAGAAAAGCAACAATAACAACAAGAAACATGGAATTTCATAGCCCGGGTGCATGAACAAGCCTGCACGGCCTTGACATCTGATGCTACCGTTTCCACCTCGACAGATCCTCACGGCCAAGACCACTTGCATTCCGCAGCCGAGAACCGCTACGAGAACGCCGTTCGAATAAATAGCGCACTGAAGGCCACGAAAAGCAGGTTAGAGCTTCCCGTACCGAAAGGAGATCTCCGGGAGATATCTCCACCCAGATCTCCCAAATATATCGCGCGCTATCGCTTTCCGGGACTGGCGGCGAAACTGGCTCGGGTGAGACTGCGGAAGTTTCGCGGATGTAAAAAGATCCGCCCGGCGCTGCGCGATACGCCATGTGTGTACACTCTGCGCCTCCACAAGGGTACAGCGCTAAAGACGTCACGCAACTCATGTTATATGGAATCAGACGCTGCAGTTCGCAATAGTGGATCTCTCTATGATACATTTTCAACTTAAAGCTACCTCAAGTTTACTGCTATCCGCCTCATCGTTGGAGCTTATACAGATCGCGATGCGCTGCAGTGATATGCTTCAGCAAGGACGCAGCTGCACATGAACCTCGCTTCTTGAGGACATCTGCGCATGCGCTGAAGTCTCCTTTAAACAATGCGCATACGCGTATCGAGCTTTGTGGAACCAAATCGCGGTATTCTAAAGCTATCTGCTATTTACCTCCTGTCCCTTCGTGCTAAGATGCTGATGGAAAGTGATAATTAATTTCGACTAATTAGCCTAAAGTCCCCGCTTGAGAAACGCAGATTTTTTTTTTTATGATTGAAGTTACTAGAATGGCTGGTTGGTTAGCTTTGTCAATAGGTTTATGAGGCTTAGCGTCCCATAGTGACTCATGCCATGAGAGACCCCTTATAGTGGAGGGCTCCGGAAATTTCGACCACCAGGTTTTTTTTTAACTTGCGCTAACATCGCACAGCACACGGGCGCCTTGCTTTTCGCCTCCATCGAAAAGCGGCCACCGCGTCCGGGATTCGATCCCGAATCGTTTGGCACAGCAGTCGAGCGCAATCTCGATTGACCACCGCCCTAGCTATCGCACGATTGGCCGACAGTAAGCGAGCCACGGGCGTGCGGATGGCGCCAGCTATAGTTTCCACAACACTGCACGGTTTTAATCAGGCTACGAGTGCATAGTGGTTCCGCGTTAGGGCAACCCTCAGTGAGTGACCGCGTAACCAAGCTTCCTTATTCCCTGGACACGATACGAAAGGAGACACAGTCCTGAGAAAAAAATGAGCCGTTTCTCGACTCTATTATTGTTGCTTACAACTTAAGTAAGAGGTCACACACGTTCCTCCGTGACAGAAAGCAGTACGCTGCTAAATGTTTTCTTGTTACCTGAATAACAAGCTAACCATTGTATCAAACAATAAACTCGAGAATTTCAACTTGCTTGTTTGATGCTGTAAACCGTCCAAAATGTATCTAATTTACTGTCCAGCAGAGCGATAAACACGCCGCGTGCCGTGGTCCATATACTTAGCAACTGCTGTTTTTCGTAAAAGTTGTATCCTATTTGTGTATTTGTTTGTCCTGTAGCCAGAGCATTGGTAAGAAGGGTAAGTTAAAGAAAAATGTAATAGGAACGCAATAATAGAATGAATGAAGCAGTGCAGTGCAACATAAAATAAAAAGAATAAGAAAATCAAGAAATTCAAAGGCCAGTGTATAATACAGAAAAAGTACCGCTGGTAACGTAATATTTTTTTTCTTTCGGGATAGCGCACAGAAACTGAACGAGCGCAAGCCAGCTTTTGTGCAGCTACTATACAAGTTCGATGAACTTCTGACCCCCTATGTATAGTTTCCTTCGTTACCAGGGCGCGTATATTCTTCTATTCAGTCAGGGCGTGATTCCTTCATCCTGCAAATCCGTCCGCAATGGCCTCGGCCAAACCAGGAGGTGTTGCCTAACCGCGGTAGATGCCTTGCGATAACTCGTCATTCAGCCGCTGGCGGTGGTAAATCAGCTCAACGCCTCTCATCCTTCGCTTAACTTGCTCTTAGCGTTTTTGTATTCCACTCGAGCCTCTGGCGTATGGACAGGACTGACCTGCCAAGTTCCGTTCATCTGTGGCCACGCCTCCGAATGCTTTCTAAAAACCGTAAGTACAGATCATTTCCTGAACGAGAGGTCACGTAGGTTAGATTCCCGACACGTCGAACGGTGAATCGGTTATCTATCTATATTTGCCGCCTGAGGACTGCTTACGAGCTTTCGTTTTCTATTTCATTGGGATGAGGGCGGAGCGGACAGATTACGCGAGAGACGTTTGGCTGCGTAGTAGTTTGGCTTGTCAACACCGCCCGCTGGTATTACGTGTTTAGCAACGTTTATCTGGCAACCGTGTACCACAACAGTGGAGCCGAAACGCTATACCGTTTTCGCTCTGTGGGTCAGACCGTATATACAGCGCTTTCGCCTCCCTACAACTATCCCGTTCGCTATACGGAGGCGAAGAGCGGAAAGCTTTCGTTTAGCGGGATGACTATTTATACGCCGACCGGACCGTCCCACATCCCACAGCACAAACAAAGAAGAGCGAAAAGAGAAACAAGCGAAACGGAGGAACCCCTATCTCCATGCGGCGCCAACGGCCCCCCGCTTTCCTCGTGTTCGACGCCGCTCGTGCAACTTCCCTGCGACGCGGTCGACGTATCAAGCGCCCGCAGAGTGCCCAGTTGCCCCATTGCAGGAACACGGAGGCGAGGGAGCAACTTCTCGAAGAAGCCCGTTTCTTATGTCTTTCGTCTTCTCCCTTATGGGTGCAGTTCAAGAGACCATGAAGCCATAATGACGCAGTCGGTGCACCCTGCCGTGAAAATGGCCGCAAAGTTTTTCGCTGCATTGCATTCTGTGTGATGCTGTTTCCGCTTAGGACTGTTGCTTTAACGAGAGAGCATAGAGTAGTTGCCACAGCAGTAAAATTTCTGAATTCATGGTATGATCATAAGACCACTCTCATGGGCACCACCATGTTATAGAAACAGAGCTATTAATACAGCTACTGGTCCGGTTACGAACACCATGCTGGCTCGTGCAGCCGGCCAGGAGCAGCCTCAAGCTGCGCTATGTAATCGCGATATTTTAAACGGTTTTTTTAATAAGGGTTGCATGTGTTCAGACGAGTAATAATGTCACGGATACTGGAAACCTGCACCTCGCCTGGCTGTCGCTGTCATGCTTGTGTACACGGCGAATTTGCGTCTCTCAAGCAAAAATTGCCGAGCGTATATACAGCACGTGAGGAGGACGAGATAAATGATCAAAACAAGGCTTTGAGAGGGCAAAGATCGAGGAGCGGACGAGAGGAGGTGCATAATAAAAGGCCTAAACTTTTTCAGACATTTAATGCCTCTCATTTTGTTTATTTCGGGCTAACTCTAGGACACATATTTGGACAGCCTCTGGACTAGTTCTCATGCCGGACACTTTAGTCAATTTTCTCTGTCACGGCAGCACAGAAAAAAAAAAAAAGTAAAAGCGACCTCACATTACCATCTTTATTTTCCCTCTTTCTGTCTTTTTTTTTTTTTTCTCATCCAGACCAAGACAATGTAAAGCAGCCTCCGCGAATGCCTGGCTGTGCACCGGAAAGAAAAGGAGCTACGAGACGAACTGTAGAAGGGATGAGTGAATGGCCTCTCGTCGGCTGATCTGTCCGTTGAAGTGTTTTATTGCGTGCAACAGCGAAGGTACTTATCGCGTTTTACGGGCTTCCGTAAAGCAACGAGAACTCAACACTGCATTGTATGAGCCCCGTTTTAACGCTCAGTGAAACCTCGTGCTTGCACCTCGCTGTTTTTTTCTGTCATGCGAAGCCCTTCATGACTCGCTCACAATTGCTGCCGTCTGCGATTATGACCTTCCGCTTTAATTACCATGTTGTCAAACAAGCTGACCGCACTGGTTAGAGCTCCATATTTCGGTTCCTTTAATGGCAAGTAGACAATTGTCCACTAAAAAAGAACTCCAACCTTTGGCTGTTGAGCCGTTTCCTGTCAACTTGGTCATTATACTCACGAAGGCCTTTAGAAACGGCAGTGAAAACATGTAACCTGGTATATTGTTATCGCAGGAGAGACAAAAAAAAAAAAAAAGCGGTTTGCACGCTGGAATGTATGCGTGATATAATAATTATAATGTCGTGAGGTTTATGTAACAGGTAATAGAGAGTCGACAACTTTAAGAATGGCTCGAAATAATGCAATTAAAAGAGCACATTTCATGTCGCTTTCGAAGAACAATCTGGCAGGGGAAAGGGAATTGATATTGGCTGCAGTGCTAGTGTCGGCCCTCTGTCATGTTAAACCTTCGCTCTGTGTTTCCCTCTTTCTTTAGCATTAAGAATTATGCCTTGCGCATTACGCTATTCTGAGCAGTGTTCAGTACAATATCTCCGACATTCAGGAGTGCACGGAACATCTAGATCATTAATTATTGTATGACATTAGAGCGCCCATACAAAATGTCACAAGGAAGATTTCTCCCACAGACCACTTGAGATGAGACGTCGCACATATTTAAAGGAAGGCCCACCTCCTGATCCAACTAGCTGAATAACATTTTCACAGCCTGCGACTACCAGATGAAGGCGGGAGTTACAAAGCTGTACGACTTACTACGACAGCCAGTGTTTAACTGGAAGAAAAGTCTTTGGAAAGGAATCCTATGTGAGCCATCTTCCAAGCAGCACGTGTAATGAGAGTGCCCGTAAATATACTTAATGGGGACATATATATAATTTTTTCGCCAAGCGCCACCATTATTCAGCGCGGTGAAAAGGGACACTTGCCATCTGTTAGTCTTCTGATTCCCCCCATTAAATTAAGAGGCAGCTGTGGGCGCCTTTGTGCTGAGAGCACTGTTCGTCTCCGTTCATAAAAGGTTGCCCATCGCACAGTGAGTCCGCAGTAAATAGTCTCACGTACATACAGACTTATGAACAGAAGAAAAGGCACTTGGAAGCAGCATAGGGATACTGAATAGCGTTATTGTTTGTTTGTTTGTTTTTTTTTTTTGTTTTTTTGTTTCACCATGCTGATTGTTCTCGTGTTGCTGTTCACCGTCATACGAATATACTCTGTACAAGGTTCCGTTGATGTGATCATGGTCGCAAGTTGGTAGCATTGGTTTCAAAAAAACAAAAAAAATTAACTTGTTTAGCGAAATTTGAATACACTACAACGAGAAAGCATTCCGACTTATGTGCTTGAATATTTAAATTAGGCCAACCACCGAAGGGTGCTTATTGGACTTGAACATATGAGTATGCTGTCGGTCACGACTAGAGATCGACCAACATCATCGCGATCTTTGTCCCAACACTCGCTGCCTCTGAGGTCGCGTCCTAAAACGGTGGTATTCATTCAACGTACGTCAAGGACAGCGTCTCCTCTTTTGTTGGGACCGCAGAGTTACAGTGCTCTGCAGAGTGAACGGATGCAGCCATGACAAAAGTTGGGAGGCGCCACCAATGACATGAAAAACACGGGCTTCTTCGCCAAATATTCTACTTTACATTTGCACGTAGCTAGTCAGACACAAAGAAATCTAACCCAGACATTGCGCTCACAAGTCAGGTTCGCCTGCTCAGAGGCCGTTGCATTTGGCTGTGCTACACTTGGTGCTAACAATTAGCCGACTAAGTTCTGACGAGTTTAATCAGCCGGCGATCGTTCTTTTCCCGAACGCAGAGCGATCTCACATGCGAGTTTAAGTTACGTAAGTCTGACCCCGGTTATCCAATTATGAGAAGACAAGTTTTCGAAACACAGAATCGTTTTTTCTAGCTTCACCCGGTCGCTCTGTGACCCTCTACGGTAGAAAAAAAAATAAATAAAAAAAAGAAAACTTTTTTTTTTTCCGGGCTGTTTTGCATACAGCATTTTTGCGACACTCGTGCGAGTATGTCGTTCCGACATCGCTCGCATACAACGGGCGCGCGCGAATGCGGTCGGTGGTTCCTCGCGTGCATCCGTCTCTCCCGCGACTCCTTCCAGCGCGCAATGACAGAGGTCACCGGCCGGAGAGTTTAAAAGATGCGACATGTCGTAACACCCATCGAGGTGCAGCTGTGTGGCCCTCCACCGGTGTCTCCTTTGACTCTAATGCACCGCGCGCATGCCCGAACGCCGGCGGCACGCGCGTGTCCGCATTCGACTCTAGCAGTGTCAAGGGCGTCCGTAGCTGGGGCGGAGAAAATCCCAGTGCCTCCCCTCTTTCTCGTTGCCGGCGGGCATTGTGGTCGGAAGCAGGCTGGGCGCGACGTAGTACGCTCTTTTGAAAGCACGCTGCTACCGTTCCCAATCGGCGGCTGGCGCGCCGCTGGAGCACGTGCTTGCGACCGCAACGCAGCCTTTTAGTTCGCAGCGCGAGCGTGTTTTCACGCTTCGCTGCTTTGTTTTCAGCATGTGGAGAGAGCGGGGCCGTCGTTTACCACATGATGGGTGGCACTTTGTGGCACGTGGCATTTTTCGTTGTAAGTTTTACCACAAAGCTGCTGAATGAATTCGCCGAGTAAATAATAACGGAATAAATCGCAAAGACAAAGAGTGGGAGGAGGGAAGTGCACGTTTCATCACTGCGCAGAAAAACGGGGAAGTAGATCGCATGTTTTCGAACGAGCGCCGTTATTTTGGGCGTTGGTAATGTGCTCTAGGAAATTCACGCTTTAAATGAGCAAATATATTTTGTGCGAATAGTATGTGGTTTCTAGGAGCGCCTGACTATAT
The DNA here is from genome assembly GCF_055883805.1 of Amblyomma maculatum. Classification (NCBI taxonomy): domain Eukaryota; kingdom Metazoa; phylum Arthropoda; class Arachnida; order Ixodida; family Ixodidae; genus Amblyomma; species Amblyomma maculatum. The sequence continues at coordinate 83,356,060 of NC_139347.1, forward strand.
TTCAAACTAATATCCGGGCTGCGTGACTTAACTCAGGATATCTTTTGTAGTGTGGGCACTTTACTATGGTCGAAGTCAAAGCGTCATCGCAACATTCTAATTTCTATATTCAGAACATTAACGCATTGCTTGTTGGTCCTTGGGAAACAACTTAAGCAGGAATAGCACCCACAACTGCTGGAATGACAAAATTTGTTTTTTAGAAGCCGCAGAAGCTAAATTATGTTTACCACATAACACTGCGAGAAGGCAGTAATAACTGCTACTTTCGTCCGTTCCTCCATACATGTACCCGTTTTATATGCTATCTGAGCCAATTAGTGTGGGGCGCTCTACATGACTGTGCGCCTACGCCCATATTTCCGATGGCGGCACAAGAGATACGAGCACAAACATGTAGTGCTTGTGAAACAGGGTGCAGCAGCCCCCTCGCTGGTGTGGAGAAGTGTATCCTTTGGTAAACGGACCAAGGGGAAAATCTGAACTATAAATAAAGGATAGATGCGTTTTAGAGTAACTAATTACTGCCTGAAATATGAACAGGCTGATCGCTTGTTTTTTCAGCTAACATTAGAGCGTCCTGCCTCCCTGTAATACTTTGCGTACAGTATACACTCTGTCAAAAGCTTAAAGGCCAAGGAACTTGCTTAAGAAACGACATTTGGGCAAGTTGATAAGCTTTTCACACTGCATGTCTTCCATGGTATATGCATTGTAAGAGTTTCGAATTTCCCCAGCGTAAGAGAAATTATCACCCTCACACTCAGAAAGTTAGGACTTCCATTGGCACTGCAAGAGCCTCACTACACGGTTTGAAAGCAGACCGTTTAATTGGGATCTTGACATTAAAAAAAAAAAAAGAAAAAAAGAAAGAAAGCCATACATCACTGAAGGCTGTTTCGGATATTGTCAGCTTTTGAGCATTGCGGTTACAATGCGATTTCTTATTTGTTTATTTATTAAAGTGCAGCTTTCCTGTATGTGAGAAGCTGGAGTTGGCGGTCTTATAAATATAGCCACATCGATATGATCAAAGGAAAGCGAAGTTTTGCACCATGAGGGCTGATCTTTAGCACAGTCCGCAACATCCCAAAGAAAAGAAAAAAATATCGAGAGTTCCCCGAGGAAGAGAAATCAAGTGTGAAACAGTAAAAATTTATCAGACACGAAAACAATACCAAATTCGCCACTTTAAATTTTCCTTTTTTTTTTTCTTAAGAGAAATAATGTATGGCGAGTACGTTTTATTTATCGGCGAGGAGGGGGGGGGGGGGGGGGGCTACCGAGATTTATATTGTGAGCCAGCGACGGTCGTCAAAACGGCACAGAAAACCGCTATCGACTTTGTCGACCTTCATATTTCCTTTGCCACCAGTAAGCTTTCCGGTGAACCGCTAGGCTCCGGAGTCATATTTCACAGACCTTCACCGCTTACTATAAAAGAAACGCACTCGAATTATATGTTACTGCTGAACCTGTCAACTTCCGTTTGAGTTTTTAGCGATATCAGTCGAAGCTCTCACCCCGTCATCAGTCAGCACATCGGCGGATCGTAAACTCATCTTTTCATGGCGTCAGAAGCAGGGCTCGAATAAAGGTCTGTTCTCTCGCCAGTGAAATGGGCTCAATCTGTAACGCTGTTCAAACAGTCCTTCGGAAGATTTAATCGTGGACGGAACGCTCAATTGGGCGCAATCATTGCTACCGCGGCAGAAAGGCAGGGGAAGAGGACACGGCTATTCCAAACAAACCGACGGGAGAAATCTTGATGGCAAGGGCTCGCGGAGCAAAGGAAGCTGCACAGGCTTTTTTGTATGGCTCGACACCATTCGGAACTTCGTTCGACATTAGACAATTATTGCCACGCCCGCACTGCTCGGCGCAGAAAATGTGCTGGCGGCGATGAGCGTAGACGAGTAAATGAAGAAAAATATATATATAAACGGCAGAGCTACGGTACTTCATCTAATTCATTTTCAATTTGTTCGCATTTTTTTTTTCTACAGAAAGTGACAGATGGAGCGATGGGTTCGCACCATAAACTGAATCCTCGGATGAAGGGCGACACAGCGAAGCGCAGCGGGGCCTTTGCTCGAACACATGGGTGACGTGGAAAGAAGACGCAAGCGTTTTGCCCAACATGCGGGTTCTCAAGGCCGCATTTTAAACACCATAAACAACAAAGCACAAAGTTAGTTTATGCTGTTGTGGAACGTCAACGCGAAAAAGCTGTCCTGAGCGATGAGCTGCAAAAAAAGCAAGCAGTCGCATTGTACACATTCCATGATCACCGCTGTTTTGTGATTGGAACGTAGAGAGTGGGTAATGTCGCGTGCAAAGAAAGTAAATCATATTAAAAAGAAAAAAAAAAGGGGGGGGGGGGGGGGGGGGTCTCTTGGAGAACTTAGCCAGCGTATGCGCGTTCTGTGATTGAAGTTTTTTATTTTAATTATTTATGGGGTCAGACGCTTTAAATCGATGAGCGAGAACAGCATATAAAGTTATAAACGGCTGCAATGCTTCCTCTGGAACATGCCGGTGATTCCGTGCGCGCTAGAAAAACTCTCGCTCAGGTAGGGAACCCATCATTCGTCTCTCACACGCCACCTAATTTGAAGCCCGTTGGCGTTAAACAGAGTCCGATTATTAGTTCCCGGCAACGTGGCATGGAGAATAATGCATTCGCGTTTTGCTTCTGACAGCTGGCATTGCCGACACCAACTAGAGGTCAGGGGCTTGACATTTGCCCTGCGACTGGGCGCGGCAGGAAAAGTACGGCGGCTTCTCATCTGTGTCCTTTCCCACTTGTCGCACAACGACCGTGACAAACTTGTATCCGTGGCAAATGAGTGACAGCCACAGTAGTTAACCAGTTCGGCTGAGCGCTCGTCCTGTCCTCACTTCGTCTTTTGTTGTTATTTTTTTCTTGACTTTTTATTTGCGCTTTGCTTTATGTGGCGGCTGAGCGACAGAAATAATTAATTTTCCGGTCATGCGTCAACTGACTTGATAGGAACGTAATGAACGCGCCTGTCACGCATTATTAAACAAGAGCGGATGAATAATGCGAAGAAGCCGCAACCTGTTGGCATCGAATATTGTGGGTTTGTGTAAATACATACTTCTTCGGCAGCGCTTTTTTAATCATTGCTGGAGTAATGATGAACGGTAAAATTGAGAACTTACAGTAAGAGACGCTGAAGTATATGATCTTCTTTGCACTTGTATTTTTTAACGACCGCGTACAACTACATACGACCGACTCGCTGTGACAAGAACCTTTGATACCCTTTATTACTGAAAATTTATCCTGGCAAAGCTTACAGATAATTTTATAAGTAATGAATGGTCGTAAGGAAGTAAGTAATGATCACAAGCGTCACGGAAAACTATTTAATTCTCTCGGCAAGCAGTTGTGGTTCGTGTAATTTTCAAGGCAAAGTAAGGAACGTGAATGCGGTCATTAACAGCATTGCACCGAAAATCGGTCGCCTGCAATTAGCCTCCGGCTCGTATGACACAGGCAGAGCGTTAATTAGTGCACTGTTCACAGTCGCTACGTCATGCCCGATCACACGTACGCGCTGCGATCGGTACGGAAGCCTGCAGGTACCCTCCGAGACACCACGTGGAGACTCACCTCAGCGATCTTTCCGCGCATGATGGTCGGAAAGTATATGTGTCCCAGCACCCCGACGAGAAGGACGACGCCGCAGATGGCCGTGAAGACGGCCAGGCAAACCTTGCTTTTGGTCGATGTCATGACTGGCAACCAGGTAACAAAAAAGACGGAATGGGAACGCACCAGCTGTCTTGGTCTAACAGTCTCACAGCTAGACTGGCCGGCTCGGCGCCGTCCTCACAGCACACACACACACCAAACACGTGGCCCACGTCGGGCGCTTCTCAGTACTCGGCTTTTGGTCGTGCCTCGGTCCGGACCGAGACGGGGAAGCACTGCCCGCGCCGCCAACTTCCGCACGGGCCTCCACGAGCAGGAAGAACAAACGACCACGCGGCGGAGAAGACGCCCGGGGGGTGCCGGACTGGTGCGCTGACGGCCGCGGTCTGTCACGGCGTTCCCTCACCTGCTTCGGAGAAGCACAAGCTACGACTGCGGCTGCGGCTGATATGTCAAACAGCGCGCGCGGCTTCCGCACAAGATGGCTTAAGTACGGCCTCCTCCTCGCCTGACACCCCCTCCCTCGTTCCTTCTCTCCGCCTCTCTTCGCAGGAGGCCTCCCCCACGCATTTCTCCCTCGCAGCCTCCACAGCAGCAATGGCACAGCAGCCTGTTATGCTGGCTACCTCCTCTCTCACCCCTTCCTTTCTTCCGTCTTGATTGTGTATTCCGACTGCTGCTGCTGTTGTGGGCACTGTGCACGCTAGTCTCGCCGGAAGATTGAACGAAAGAGATCGAAACGATGGGGATGTTTTACGCCTTCAAATGGCAGCCGCCGGCTGTTTTCGCATGTTTGATGCGGTATCGCTATGAACTTTTTTTTTTTTCTACTCAGAGAATTTTCTCAATTTGCGATCTTCCTGTATGACGGTAAATTTTAGCACCCGCATTTACATGCACTTCAAAAACATGCGACGTTGAGAGAGTTGGTAAAAGCTAAGCATGGTTTCGAAAGCAGTGCTTTTGTAGACATTTTTTTTGTTTTTGTTTTTTGTTTTTTGTTTTTTTTTTTTTTTTTTTTTTTTTACCACAGCAGCTTGCCTTTTACATTCGCCTTTTGCGCTGGCTTTGCGGAAAGGTTTAAAAATCATGCATTCACTCTGGCCGATGTATGAACGTCCTCGGGAACCTCTCTTTTGTGGTCATGAGAACAAAGTAGACTTTATTCCAGAAAACTTTGAACGGCTATCGCTATTCCTATTTTTCAAAGGAGAAGAACACCCGGTAGTTCAAAATCTCTCCTCCTCGCCCTCTCTCTCCTTTTCTCTCTCTCTCTCTCATGCACTTTTTTTTTTTTTCTCACCTTCTGTTCTCAACTCAAGTTTATCAAACGAGTTGAGCTCATGAGCTCTACTCCTCTGCGCACTACCAGTTTGCACGATCGTGGGTCTGATCGCCTCTCAACGTTCTAATTTTCCAACTATTTCTCCCCCTGCACAATCATTTTCAAGTTGAGCTAACTGGCATTCTGCTCGTTCGTATGAAACAGCGTAAAAACTGCTGCTGCTGTGGTCCAGCGACAAACGGATTCAACACAAGCCCTGGAGTATCGCATCACCTTCAGTTCAAGCGTACCAGGCCTTGTGGCACCGCTTTGCGCAAATGTAGCAGAGGTTGCTCCGTGGCCTCTGCCCTAACGCGCACGTGTTTTGCGCAGGCACACATGTGGCTCGCTTCGACTACAATTACAACAGCAACAAAGGATGAAGCCAAAAAGCGATGCCAACGTGGTGCAGGCCTTACTCGTCTGCGTTCTTGCTCTCTCTCTCTCTCTCTCTCTCTCTCTCTCTCTCTCTCTCTCTCTCTCTCTCTCTCTCTCTCTCTCTCTCTCTCTCTCTCTTTTCCGAGTAGTGAACTCGCCTGGAGCCACACAATGTCATATCCCTGGTTTTACCTCTTCTCTCCTGCGTGATTTTTTGGCCGATATACCGCGCTGCTGACAAACGCCTGAGCGGACTCTGGTTGCGTCATTACCTTGCTTAAGGATACAAATTAAAGCAAGACTTGAGTCAAAAAACGGATTTACTTTCGTCCTCGTGGAACAGACTAGGCAGTTCGGTAAAAGCCGTTGCCTTGCTGACTGTTTTCCTATCCTGTTATTTTGTTCGATCGCCTATACAGGTTGTTTTGCTCGCTGAGTCAGACCTGCGTGTGCTTGCTGTTCGTATGCAAAATGCACATACCGATCATTTTCTTTTTTTTTCTCTCTCTATAGTCTATTCAGCGCAGAGGCGCGGGTGGAGTACATGTACCTCATTCCAGTATCAAATTACGCACACACCGTCGACTGCACCGAGCTGACATAGTTCCAGTTTTCCGAAGCCTATAGCAACAGGAGACGTCGGAGAGCGCACTTTAGAAGAGACGGTAGTGAGCTGAGCAGCAGCACACAAACACTGAAGAATCGGTACTGTTAAAATTAGAATAATTGCATACGAATGAAACTAGGTCGCTTATGAGGATACTAGTGTTAATTGAGAGTCTTATTATGAGCCGCCTGGACTCCAGAAGCTTACGAACGCGCCTCGTTTTACACGATAATAATTAACTTTGGATTTGTCGCTTTTATCGTTTCGAACAACAAGATTTTCCGTGAGTGAAGTATTCGATAGCATGCCTCACTCGTTGAATGTAAGAGGATATCCGAAGATATAGACGTTCCCAATCTTTATTTGCGCAATGTTTAGATTGGATGAGTGATAAGAGTTACCAGATGGCATGTATAGGTGTGTACACCAACCTCGCTGCAGGTCGAGTCGTTCCAAAATAAGATAATCTCCTCGTGGCTCGTGACCGTACCTCGCAACTATGTGTCCTTCGCGCTTTGTTCTCTCTGAAATTGGGTTTGGAAGCACTTAGCCGCAAGATAGAACGTGCACCGACATGAGCATGCCTCATCTGACTGCGCAACTTCCACCGCATGTGTGCAGCAGGCATTCGACGGACGAATATACAACTACTCTGATATCTTATCTTTAAGCACGGTGCCATGCATAATTGGGGCATGGGCGTTTGCAGGGGGGTGCAAAAGAAGCACTCCCCTTCCCCTCCTGCCAAGCCCCCTCCTCCACTCGTTTCAATCCCCTGCCGCAAAACATCCAGCGTCCAGGTTCCTGTATATTATTTTTAATAAAAGTTCTCTCTGTCTCTCTGTAGAGTGTCCCAGCTTATTTATTTATTTATCTATCTATCTATCTATCTATCTATCTATCTATCTATCTATCTATCTATCTATCTATCTATCTATCTATCTATCTATCTATCTATCTATCTATCTATCTATCTATCTATCTATCTATCTATCTATCTATCTATCTATCTATCTATCTATCTATCTATCTATCTATCTATCTATCTATCTATCTATCTATCTATATCTATCTATCTATATCTATCTATCTATCTATCTATCTATCTATCTATCTATCTATCTATCTATCTATCTATCTATCTATCTATCTATCTATCTATCTATCTATCTATCTATCTATCTATCTATCTATCTATCTATCTATCTATCTATCTATCTATCTATCTATCTATCTATCTATCTATCTATCTATCTATCTATCTATCTATCTATCTATCTATCTATCTATCTATCTATCTATCTATCTATCTATCTATCTATCTATCTATCTATCTATCTATCTATCTATCTATCTATCTATCTATCTATCTATCTATCTATCTATCTATCTATCTATCTATCTATCTATCTATCTATCTATCTATCTATCTATCTATCTATCTATCTATCTATCTATCTATCTATCTATCTATCTATCTATCTATCTATCTATCTATCTATCTATCTATCTATCTATCTATCTATCTATCTATCTATCTATCTGTTTATTTATTTATTTATTTATTTATTTATTTATTTATTTATTTATTTATTTATTTATTTATTTATTGTACACCTCAAATGCCTCTATATAGGGGTATTACATGAGGGAAAACATAATACACAAAATTAAATTGAAATTAAAAGACATATTGCTTTGACGTACAGCATATTTCGATGGCGTTTTTAAAATTGACGGTGCTGGCTGGAGTGGAGTGCGGCGGCCATTCCAGTCGATTGCAGGCTGGGCAAAGAAAGAGTGTAGATGCGCAGTGGTACGTGGTGAGGAGGATAAACGGCTTTGGGATGAAGGGAGACATGGGGAGTTTATTTTAAATCTTCTAAAGATAAGTGATGAAATTTGTGGAAGAGAGTGAGACAAGATTTTGCCTCGCAGCTCGTGGTCAGGAAGGTTAGCTCTTTATTTCATGGTAGTCACACTAGAACGACATGAGAAATATAAGTGAATGAATATAACAGCGCGGTTTTGGACAGATTCAACTGTTTTAGTCCGATAAGAAATGTGACGGTCCCAAATTGCGCATGCATATTTCAGCTTAGGGAGAACCAAAGTTATGTAGGCGAGATATTTCATAGACGAAGAGGCTAACGGCAAACTGCGTCGTGAGACCGGACGCGATTAGCTTCGTTAATAATAGCTGTGATATGGGCGGACCAGGAGAGACCATGCGAGATGTTAATTTCTAGGTACTTAAATGATTCCTGGAGCTCCAGCTGACACGGCCAATTTCACTACTAAAGTGTGCCGCGAGATTGGTTTGCGCATGAGCGCTGGTAATTTGTGATTGTAGCTCATGACGTCGAACATGAGTCAAGGCCGCAGACACTTCAGCAAAAACTCGTCTAACTTTAATTTTTTTAAGTTAGACAAATTAACATTTAAGAAGAAGAAGAACGAAGTTACGAGTTTTTTAGAGTGAATGTTCGCGCACTGAGGATGAAGCAGACGTGATCGCATACGCAAATCTCCGCAGACAGTGGTCCAAACAGAGCTCGACATCATCGCGGCCTGGGACAAATCGTATGGAACTGCGTCACGCCACCACTTCACTTTTTCTTCCTCGAACACGCATTGGCCACGCAGCGAGTCCTAAACTGACCTAAACACGGCTCAGCTTACAACAACACGCGCTATCGCCCCTGGCGGTTGGCCCCCAAGCACGCGATAAATTCCGCTCGTCTGAGCTGCCGGTTTCGAGTTCCGCACGCTTGCGGGGCTCCAGCTTCGCCTGTCTCACCGTTATTCTACAAACGCTGGCGGTCCCATAGTTGCCTCTAAGCACGCTCTAGTTGTCTCTTACCAGTGTGTTTAAGCCACGTCGAAAGAAATGGCGTCGCGTTTTTCGCGTTGTTGTTACCCCGCCTTTGCCAGGCTGTTTGGTGCACCTATCCTTTGCAATAGTTGTTTTTGTTGGCATCTGTCAGCGTGGCACGATGTTGTTATCACTATTGTTTGTTTGTTCTTTGGCTCATGGCCAATACTCACGAGGGGCCCACGGTTCAGTGGGACCCACGGTTCAGTGAAGGGGGGCTAGAAGTAGGTAATAAGCTATATGCAAGCTATTGAGGTTGCTTAGTGTAATAAATCAATGATTAACCAAAGAGATAAAAAAAAGTCTGAGTGAATATCGTAAAATTGAATAAAAACTAAAATACTGAGCGCAGTTTTTAAGTTCGAACATTTTGAATGCAATTAGCAAAGTGATATCTGCTGGAAGCTGTTTTTTAGTTGTAAAGGTGTTCGCAAGTTTGAGGCAACGCAAAACTTATGGCACTCGCACCGAAGGAGAGAAGATGTGGGACCGTCAAAGTAAATTCCAACTGTTCAATGAGGGTTTCTGGATGCGTCCTCTCTAGCAAGAACCTCCGCTAAGCGAGTAGAAAATGCTGCATCGTTTCGACCTCATCGCAAGCATCTCAGAGGTTTATGGCACTGAACACGCATATATATAGAATTAAAGATTTAGGCTTGGGATCCTGCATGGCATAAGAGTGCAGCGCTACCTCACGCTGCAGTGATTCACACGCACGAACCTTCTATGGGTACATGAGATGTTGGCATATACTCACAGATTTGGCCAAGGTGTTTTAATGCGTCATTCTTCTTTCTCCTTCGCTCTCATTGTCCCCCTCCCACTTGAGTAGGTTTTTGACTCTTTGCTTTCCTGAATTTTTCGCTTTTCCTATAACATATAAATTTGGCACACTTTTTTGTTCGTTTTTAATCGAAACGCCATTTTCCTTCCATTTCATTCAGTAAAATCTATGATTTCAGTATGCGATCAAAAATGGCGTAGAGTTTTTCTTGGCCGTTTGTAGTGCGAGCAGCTCAGGCATATTAATTCAGACAAATACCACAGTACTAAGAACCGTCATTGCAGAATAAAGCCGTAACGTAAGGTAAAAAAAAAAAAAAAAGTAAAAATGCCGAACTTAAATCCTCCTGTCCTGATGCAAAAATATAAGTTTAGTTCTTAAAAGGACATGACTAAAGGTTGTCACGGCCTGATTGGTTTCGCTCTGTGTTCACCGAGAGGATCGTTGATGTAGTCCGCGTGCTGCCGACACCTCTTCGTATATTTTTTGTATGGTTTTGCCTCGAAGGCTGTTTGTTACGGTTGCAATGGTCGTCAGCGTTCGCACACATAGCGGGGAAATATATATTTTACCAAGCAACAGCCCTAAGTCGGTTATAACTTATAGGTCTGACCATGCAGACGGCGTGTTAACCGACAGCGTTTGGCTAGAAGGTGAAGCTTCAAGCCTGAAATGGCGTGACGTATAGTTAGCGGATTTGTTCCACTCATAACTGCGTTTCTAAACTCCAATGATACCCTTGCCTCATCGCGTTTTTAGTTCCAGTACGTTAAGTTCCGCCTCTCACCTACTGTAACTGACACTGAATAGCCAGCTATTAGGCACAGAAGAACAGATATCAGTCTTTGTTGTTACTGTTGTTCAAACAGAAAAGCCTAACCTTTAGGCTTCACCTGTTTTACACCACTCTCTTTAAATCTGTTAACGATATGCCCAAGGCGTACGGATGGGATTTTCTGGCATGTAGAGCACGTGGTGACCAAGCCGATGGTTATGTGGTGTACACGTCCAGGCGATGTCAGGGGCGTCGCAGCTGATTCGAACCGGCCGGAATGAAACTCAGGTACTCGGGTTCAAGTGTCGAGAGCACTATTTTTTATTTATTCATAATGTTGGCCAGGAAGCCGTGACAGCGGAGTTGCAAAAAATATTTACAAAAAAGCAGTACTGCTATCCTTAAAGCAGGTAACACAACGTGAATATTCGAGAAATGGCACAACTACAAAGCAAAAAACAAAAAAGGGAAAATCATCAAGATGTTATATTTCTGCAGCTGCAAATTAAAACAGATACATTACAATTAGAAATAAATGTACGCATTGAAATTAAACACACCATAAATGAATTGTTAGCTGCGTATTTCGAGCCACTGAAAAAAAAAAGATCATTCAGAGTGGATTCAAATTTATTTATAGTATGTGCTTAGTATTTCATGGGGCAGTGAGTTCCACTCCGCTATTTTTCTCGGAAAAACTACTGAGCCACAGTGCAGGACGTTTTCGCTCGTTATAATCAGGTTTACTTCCGGTGGCTTCCAGATGACGCCACAAGTAGTGCTAAACCTGTACCCTCCGTGATCAAGTGTGCTGTTGCACCAGTGCCGATCGCGGAGGCTGTAGTTAAACCTCCTCCATTTGTCGCGGCGGCTTTCAGATGGCGCCACATGTACAGCTTAAACTGCAACGGCCAGAATCATGTAGTTTGTTCAACACCGCCTTCACGCTTAGGATTTTAGCCGAAATTGTATGCATTCTCGAACCTGTATATTTGTTACATTACTTTACTTCTCCGCGAGAACAGAATGATGGAAAACGGCATGGCCGTCGACTTACACGACAGAAAGCTCCCATCTCGCAGAGGCCTCTCACGTTACCCACGTTTGCAGGACAGATGCCGCAATATTCGATACTGGGCCAAGAAAGAGTCTGGGAATGTTTTGTTCTCTCTCTTTTGGTGCCGAGTAACCCTGCATGCGACTTTGAACGAAGTAACCTATGTGGGTTCTATTGGTTACGCATGTTTTTTCTCGGCGATCGTCTTGCAGTCAAACCAATATTTTGGATCTCTGGCCGCGCGCCTCCCAATTAACAACGAAATTAGCTCACGTCCATAGAGAGGCAAACGTTCCCTATCCCAATATTTCCGCGCTGATTTTCATTTAATGGCAAATACCGCAAAGGCGAAAAAATCGCAGAAGTGTCTTGCCCCCTAGCCCCGCCCCAATAAAAAGAAGACGTTGTGAAACACGCGTGGCCGCCCACCCATTCAGCGGTTCGCCCAGAGGCGGCGCGAGCTCATTTGAGCAGGCGTTGTACGCTCAGGGAGCACATAATTGCCGGCGGCACTTCGCTCTTCCCTGCGGCCGCGTCGCAACAAGTGGCGCGAGGTCGCCCAAGGCTGATCTTGTCTCGGCGATGCGGCGAGCGAGCTTCCGCTTTCAGGCCACCGCCTCGTGCGGCGGACGCCCGCGTTCATCGCACTCTCTCCCCTCACCCCCTTACTCCGCCGTCGATCAAGCTACAGCAGTCGGCAGCGGTGATCAAAAAGGGAGGAGGGGATCGCGTGAGGACAGCCGACAAATCGTGATGACAAGCGGGACAAAGGCTTCGACGCCAGAAATTCATTAAGCAAGCTTAAATGCGGGCATTGTAAGTACCACTGCCAACTGTCTCTCAGGAGCCCAAATCAATATATATATATATATATATATATATATATATATATATATAGTGTGTGTGTGTGTGTGTGTGTGTGTGTGTGTGTGTGTGTGTGTGTGTGTGTGTGTGTGTGTGTGTGTGTGTGTGTGTGTGTGTGTGCGTGCGTGCGTGCGTGCGTGCGTGTGTGCGTGCGTGCGTGCGTGTGTGCGTGTGTGTGTGTGTGTGTGTGTGTGTGTGTGTGTGTGTGTGTGTGTGTGTGTGTGTGTGTGTGTGTGTGTGTGTGTGTGTGTGTGTGTGTGTGTGTGTGTGTGTGTGTGTGTGTGTGTGTGTGTGTGTGTGTGTGTGCGTGCGTGCGTGCGTGCGTGCGCGCACTCCACCCTAAACCAAACTCCTCGAGGCCCCTGTGCTCATCTTCGTGCTTAGAACTAGAAGGTTCACCCTCACATTTAGCCGATGTCTGAAGCCTCCGGTTTTATGCAGCAGTAACACTCGTGTGATACGTCTGAGTTAGCAGTTTTTTTGGGACGTCACGAGACCACGTATAAGATAATCTAAATGGCGAGAGATGTCAATTTCGGCATCTCTTTTGGCATGATCCCGCTGGAACCCATTGGATCCCTAATGAGACACGCAGCCCTTACGCCGCACAGGCACGTTCGTATACGGCTTGTCTAAGTGGAACTGGATATCTACGTTGAGTGGTGTTCCACATAATGTGGTAGATTAGGAGTGTATGCTAACGAGCATGCGCGACCCTAAACCGTCGTGAAAATTCGAAATACTGCAGTGCAGTGTGCACCTGATTCGTATTTGGCCTAACCACGTAAAATCACCCGTCCTTTCTTCTCGCTTCAATTCTGGCTTACAGGTGCGTATGCAAACCTAGGAAGAGCAACAGCCAAAATATGTTACAGAACACCTGACTGAGGCCTGCCCTGCTATATGGTTACAAGAAGTTCAAAGCATTTTTTACAGCTAATGATGATAAAAGACGCAAGATAGACGGATTGTATACTATTTACGAAAATGGGAGAGAGTAGTGTTTTTTCTTTATACTACGGTAGAATGCAAAGTTGAAAAAAAAAAAATTAGGTGCGGTTATTTTTTTTTTTGTTGTTGTTTTCGAGCCCGAGTAGCCAACACTATTAGTCTCAGCTTCTAGTGCCGCCACACTCTTGCTCAGCCATACTTCGAATTCGTGCACTGATACCACGAATACTCGCGTCCAACCAAATGGTCGGCCTGCTTCTGCGTTTCCTTCGACAGCTATGAAAGAGAAGGTTGCATAGCTCGCCGCGGGCGGTTCCTGCGCGCGCCTTGAAGAGATCGTAGCCTTCGTTGTTTTTCCCTTTGTATCGGCTCAGCACGTGGCAAGCGACTTCTGCACGCTGACGTCAGCGTCGATATGAAGGGGGAATTGCTTACGTCATGAACACACGTTGCACCGGGTACACTGACGGTGACCGCTCGACTAAGAACCATGTCGTGCGTTATACTTTAACTGAAGCGGAAGAAGCCCATTAGTTATCACGAGCGTAGCCGTTAACAGCCCAGCGTCATTCTTGCTTCCCGATTGGGAGGTTTGCTTTTTCGGCTTCCTGGTCTCAAAAACGACCTTGGAATAATAATAATAACAATAATCAAAGTAGCGTGTCCCTTCTCAACACGTAGCGTAAATGTACCGATATAGTGCTATAAAGACCGGTGATGTTGTCTCAGGGCCGCGTGCCAGTTTGCTGGCGTCTGAGATGTAGATACAAGCGAGCGCGTAGGAAAGTCAATGCTGGTCGGGCTTATTAGGCGCATTATCTTGGCGGAATGGAGTCGTCGTCTATTCCAGCCTTTACGTTACTGCTAGCTCCTTCGGCAGTATCGCAGTTCCTAACATTGAGGGCAAATTTTCATCCAATCAGCACGATTAAATGGAGAGGGGTACCACTCTCCTGGAGCAAGAAATTTAAGTTAGAAGAACTGCTGTAAGCATTCTTATTCTTTTTCCTCTTGGCACATACAATCCGAAAAGTGGGACAATGAATAAATAAATAAAATTATATATATATATATATATATATATATATATATATATATATATATATATATATATATATATATATATATATATAGAGCGAAGGGTACGCTTCATTTAAAGAAACATTTTATTAGACTCGACGTTTCGATCGGAGACCGATAAGATCGGTCTCCGATCGAAACGTCGAGTCTAATAAAATGTTTCTTTAAATGAAGCGTACCCTTCGCTCTATTATTTTTTAAGCGGCCAAGTACGTTAAATGTTCTCGCATCCTATATATATATATATATATATATATATATATATATAGTAGAAAGAAAGAAAAAGTAGAAAAACAACGTGCCGATGGTGGGAACCGAACCCACGACCTCCGAATATCGCGTGCGGTGCTCTTCCAACTGAGCTACATCGGGCGCTGTCCCCCCTGCCACTTTCTTGGGTATTAATTTTGTCTGTATACGAACCTTGAGAGTGTTCACCAGCGCCACCCTCAACCAAAGCGGTGGACGTGGAACGTCCACGGCGCTCGACTACTGTTCCCAGGGATGCGGGATCGAATCCCGGCCTCGGCGGCCGCTTTTCGATGGAGTCGAAAATCAAGGCGTCCGTGTACTGTGCGATGTCAGTGCACGTTAAAGAACCCCAGGTGGTCGAAATTTCCGGAGTCCTCCACTACGGCGTCTCTCATAGCCTGAGTCGCTTTGGGACGTTAAACCCCACAAACCAAACCAAACCTTTCCTCTTCCACATCCTTGCCTCATATACATACAGTTCAGGCCTTGTCCTAGAAACAGTTTAAAACATGTTTATCCTCTACGCCGTATAGCTTTACACGTCAATTAAGAAACGCAGTCTGGTATAGTGTACATGCGCAAGTGTGTCGACGGGTACAAACTAAGATCATTCAGTACGTTTTACGCCACATAGCTGCAAAGTTGCAGGACTGCGATAGCAATATAAGCATAACATTTTGCCGTTGTTCTTGTGTCTGCTTTTTTTTTTTTTTTTTCTGTCTTTTCTACCCGTTCCTTAACAGTAGATGGTCGAAATTTCTGGAGCCCTCCTCTACGGCGTCTCTCATAGCCAATGTCGGTTTGGGAAGCTAAATGGTCTCAACCATAGCATGATCGTAAATCCTGTCCTTCCTTCACGGTATACTGCCCACCGTTACCGTGTTTTTATTGTAGTTACTTCTCTGGGGCTCTTCATTTTCACTTTTCTTTTAACCTGGTGGGCAAAAATCAAGCTGAATTTTGCAAGTTCACTATAAAACGAAGGGGTGTGCAAGGTCCTTGAGGGTTTCAACTCCTTCGCCCTTCCATCTGAAATGGGAAGCCCGAGCCAGCCGAATCGATCATGTCACGTGGTCGCGTGACGTCTCGTGACGCCAGGCAACCCCTATGACCGATCAGTGCCCGTTTATGTGAGCTGCCAGCTACCACCTGTCAGAGCCAAGCCATGTCCGTGATATCACGTTCACAGCGCTGACATATGAGTCACTGGATAATGAGGCCTTTAGTACGATGTCGCGTTATCATCGGGATCGTCAAGGATAGCCTTCGTTATTTAGGTCTTCTTTCGCGACGGTTCATGGGCTGGATTTTATTACCACTCTTAAATGACAGGCGTCAAAAGAATTCTTTCGCTAAACAAAGTATTTATTTTTATATGTGCTAGAATTATTTCAAGAAGTAACTTGCCATGTTTAAGGCCCACAGCATTCCCCCGTCTGTGAAATGAATATTTCGGTCTTTTCATTGTCATTGGAAAAGAATCCTGTAGGCCAGCTGCCATGAAACGCACTACAGAATTGTTTTGTTGGTTTACGTGGGGCGTCGTAGTGGAGGGAACAGATAATTTCCATCACTTGGGCTCCTTCAAGGTCTCCTGCCAGGGTCACCAAGGCCAACTGGTTCCTCAGCTGGTCAAAGGCTAACCAAGACCGCCACGTTGGGGGAAGAGGGTGTGGAAAGTAAGATGATTGAATCGCGACAGGGCAGGACAACATGCAGTATTCTAAGTGTGCATAGTATTCAGAACAATTCGGGCATGCCGGGTAATGTCTGATTCGGTATAGAAACAATCGGGCAGGAGTAAGGAGTGTATTTAGTTGTATGCGTCTAAGAATGCGTGTTTGATTGGTATATAGTGAGGGATTTATCAAGAGTTTTCCCAATGTTTTCATAGTGAACAGTAATTTCGTTCTTGTAGTGAAGCGTCCCACGAGGGTGGATAAGGCCAGGGAATCCCAGGCGCCCGGTGCTTGCTGAAATTCAAGAGCCACTTGGAAAATACTCAGAACAACGAACAGCTACAGAAAAGAAAAATTGGTCCTCTGTGGTTTGCGCGTCGTATACCACCGTTCAGAACATTCTGGATAGCTGTCAAAATGGAAATGGTTAAGCAGTTATGCGACCAAACCGCAGAGCCAATTCATGGCCATCATATATAGGAAACCGCATAACTGTGCTTTTAGAATGATGAAAGAGCGCTGTAACTTGTTTGGGGCGCAGTGACTATCTCACTCCACGGTGCACCTCAAACGCGCTGTGAGGCGTAGGAAGAAGGTGGGAATGAAAGAAGGAGAAAAAGAGGTGCCGTGCCATAGAGGAGATGTGAGGGGAAAAAAATGTCCACCTGGGTAAATTGAGCATACAATGGCCTCACACGACCGCCTTTTGCGTTTGGTTTGGTTTGGTAAAACTTTATTTCCCACAGTAGGGGTCCTGGAAGACACTCGGCTAGGCGCCAGGTGTAGAGGGCAGCTCCCACGTCGGCACAGAGAGCCCGAAGCTCTCCGCCGCCACGCGGGCCTCCTGGACAGCCCGAAGCTGATCATGCAGTGAAGCACTTTTTAACACTTTGTCCCAACGTTCGTTGTTCTTGGCGTAGGCGTCGCTCGCTGCACAACCACACAGCATATGGTTTAAGTCTACACGGTCACTGCACCGTTCACACACATGTTGTGCGTCGTAGTCTGGGTCGATGTGCTTCATGCGCCAGGGGTTGGGATATGAGTTCGTTTGGAGCAAGCGTAACATGACTGATTGGCTGCGGGTTAATTTCTTATCCGAGAGGGGAAGTGCTCGTCTGCCTAGATAAAAGTGCTTAGTGAGCTCGTTGTACGTGAATAATTGATCTCTGTACTCGATATGTGGAGTAGCAGGGGAAACCGGAGGGACGCGGTCGATGAGTCCTCGCGCCGCCTCGTGTGCGATCTCATTGAGATTCCGCAGGCCGCCCCCTAAGCTGCCCATGTGTGCCGGGAACCATACGATGGAGTGATCGGTGATGTTACTTCCGTAAGATCCGTAGCGTCGTCTTGTCTATCCCGCCCTTGGCGAAAGCTCGAGTGGCTGCTCTAGAGTCGCTGTATACGTCGAAACGCGGCTGTTTTCGAACCCGAGTAATCCGGCTCAATAACCGACTGCTCTAAACACTGAGCCACCACAGCAGGTCTCACATATCGTTATCGTGCAGCGTGATTGGCCCTACAAGATTGATGCTGTCCATATGAAGCTGCGATCCTGATATTCAGTTACGGCTGATGTGAAAGGGCGGCAGCATAAGCTAAATGTTTTCTGAAGTTCTGAACTAAGAAACCTGCCAATCACACTTATCAGGCTATTGAGTAAGTATTTTCAATCGATGAATCACCTCACGGTTAACACCCTGACCGCTCTGCGACCAAGGGATCGGATGAAAGAGGGATGGACGGAGGAAGAGAGAATAAGGCAGCGTAGTGGAGAGCTCCAGAATAATTTCGACCTTGGGATTTTTTAACCTGCACTGACTTGGCGCGGGTTGAATTTATCAACATGGAACTAAGCAGCATTTACGGCCATGCAAGAAAGAAAGCAAGCAAGCAAGAAAGAAAGAAAGAAAGAGAGAAAGAAAGAAAGAAAGAAAGAAAGAAAGAAAGAAAGAAAGAAAGAAGAAAGAAAGAAAGAAAGAAAGAAAGAAGAAAGAAAGAAAGAAAGAAAGAAAGAAAGAAAGAAAGAAAGAAAGAAAGAAAGGCAGGCCTGACTTCGAATACGGCTTTCTGGCGTCGACATTTCATGAACTAGGCAATCCGGAAGCGAAAGCGGGAAGTGCGAAATTTTACATAAATACGGAGAATATTACAGTGTACGACATACTGAATCAATGACCATAGAATTAAACAATGCCGCGTTGGTCACGGTAATGTGCACGAACATAAGAGAGTGCGACAAACCGCGCTCGGTAATATCGGTGGTTTTAGGGTGGGTTCTGCTGGAAACGAGAAAAGCGCTCTCGGGTACATACTTAAAGCCACATGTCGTAGCTGCTGCTTGCGTACGTGCCAATTGGAGCTATCCGGGACACACACACACACACACACACACACACACACACACACACACACACACACACACACACACACACACACACACACACACACACACACACACACACACACACACACACACACACACACACACACACACACACACACACACACACACACACACACACACACAAAAAAAAAAAAAAAAAAAAAAAAACTACACAGTTCTTCTGTCAAGGTCATCGAGGAGCCGAGCAAAATGAAAGAAAGCAAATGAGAAAAATACATAGTTTGAGTAACGCAGGGGGATGGGTCATGACTTGGAAGGCAATGACCTCCGTCAAGGTGGGAGTGGGGGAGGGCCAAAGACTCGATTCCCATTCCCCACGGAGCCTGCAGGAGGAGGACAAGTAGGCACACCGCTTTCCTATTGTTGCCTCTCTCCTCCTTGTGAAGGCCCCGAAGCACTAAAAGGATAGTAAAAGGACATAAAGGAAAACGGCTCCCAGAACAGATAACTGCAGCTTTTCTTTGGAGAATGGGGCAGGTAATTGGAAAAGCAGTTTGTGGAACGAGGGGACAGGTAGTTTTAAAAGATGGAGGAAGTTGGGGGAGGGGAGAGCGGGTTAGCGGATAGAGAAGGACATGACCGAACGGCGAGGTGCAAGAGAGTGGTCTGAGGCCGCGGTGCTCGGAGTCACGTACACCGTTATCGGAGCGCAGTGTGGTATGCTGGAGACTGCAGCCGTGTTGGTGGCAAAGGGGGGAAGGGCGAGGGGAAGTGGTGCGACGAGCGTTTTTAGTTTTCACAATTCCGCGCATTCTTTTGTGTATGCTTAGGGGTGGTTAGAACCGAGAGTAAGCGTCTCGTTATGCGACAAGCAGAGAGGGAACGGAGCGGCAGATAGGGTAGTCTGGACTGAAGGTGGATGGCGTTGGTAGGTGAGGAGGGGGCACCGGTGACAGCCAAAATCGTGTTGCCCATGCAGAGGGCTCCAACGCGCGCTCTCTATTGTGCAAGTCGTAGTTTTGTGGTAGCTTTTAAATGCGCCACTATTGGTGCGCACACCTGCATGAAACCCTTAGAGTGAGTGGGGGCAGCTGTTCCGGTCTCAAAGGTGATGCCCTCAGCTTGCGTGGCAAGCTCAGCCTGAAGCCAACTACCTGTAGTGACAGAAGGGGGTGGTCGTTTGGTACCCAGCTTTTGCCGGTTCAAGCCAGTGTGAGGGTCGGAGTCAGAATTAACAAGCAAAACAAACTTTATACAACAAGATACGATACAGAGGAATTCACACTAACACTTAAAATACACAGACAAGAGGTTCACAGAAAGGCAATGCAAATCATGCAATAACACGTACAGACGCTTTACAACATTACACAATGCACGAGAGAGTGAGAACAAATAAACGCCAAATTGTTCATCGGGAACTGTCGCAGACCGACGTCTGGAGAATCACGATATGGCAGTCCTGCATACGAGCGCCGCTCCCTCGCAGATCTCTCAGGTTTGCCGAACAGCGGGTTGATCCCGGGAGCTCACTCGCAGCAACCGTAGCATATACGACATGCTGCGTCCTGTCAGTCAGACGCGTGGTGATCTGAAGAAAGCTAGGATAGTAGGATAGCTAGGAAAGTAGGATAGTAAAGATTCAGATGTTCTCGAACATTTGGCACAGGGAAGGAGAGACGAGCTCAACATGTGGTGGCCGAATTCGGAAGTCCATGAAAGTTCGCATGCATGTATTAAGGAATCCAAATGAGCATCACAGCCTAACAACAAACGCACAGGCTGTGGAAATATATTGCACAGAGAGAGAAAATTATATTAGTAGGGAGTCATGTAACGGCATTTGGCAGGGAGTCATGTAACGCTAACTCCTGATAACACCCCCCCCCCCCCCCCC